>NC_069504.1:5186551-5352711 GCF_027579735.1 Bombina bombina | reverse complement strand
CTGCTTCTTTGTCTGCTACTTCTGTACCATTGCAGAACTAATACAAGGTTCATCTTCCTCTGCAGACTCCATACAAAGACACACATACTCATACAGCACAGCTAGTTATAGTGACCTGCTTCTTTGTCTGCTACGTCTGTACCATTGCAGAGCTAATACAAGGTTCACCTTCCTCTGCAGACTCCATACAAAAGACACAAACTCATACAGCACAGCTAGTTATAGAGACCTGCTTCTTTGTCTGCTACTTCTGTACCACTGCAGAGCTAATACAAGGTTCATCTTCCTCTGCAGACTCCATACAAAAGACACACAAACTCATACACCACAGCTAGTTATAGAGACCTGCTTCTTTGTCTGCTACTTCTGTACCACTGCAGAGCTAATACAAGGTTCATCTTCCTCTGCAGACTCCATACAAAAGACACACAAACTCATACAGCACAGCTAGTTATAGAGACCTGCTTCTTTGTCTGCTACTTCTGTACCACTGCAGAGCTAATACAAGGTTCATCTTCCTGTGCAGACTCCATACAAAAGACACACAAACTCATACAGCACAGCTAGTTATACAGACCTGCTTCTTTGTCTGCTACTTCTGTAGCATTGCAGAGATAATACAAGGTTCATCTTCCTCTGCAGACTCCATACAAAAGACACACAAACTCATACAGCACAGCTAGTTATAGAGACCTGCTTCTTTGTCTGCTACTTCTGTACCATTGCAGAGCTAATACAAGGCTCATCTTCCTCTGCAGACTCCATACAAAAGACACACAAACTCATACAGCACAGCTAGTTATAGTGACCTGCTTCTTTGTCTGCTACTTCTGTACCATTGCAGAGCTAATTACAAGGTTCATCTTCGTCTGCAGACTCCATACAAAAGACACACAAACTCATACAGCACAGCTAGTTATATAGACCTGCTTCTTTGTCTGCTACTTCTGTACCGTTGCAGAGCTAATACAAGGTTCATCTTCCTCTGCAGACTCCATACAAAAGACACACAAACTCATACAGCACAGCTAGTTATAGTGACCTGCTTCTTTGTCTGCTACTTGTGTACCATTGCAG
Source organism: Bombina bombina (assembly GCF_027579735.1). NCBI lineage: Eukaryota > Metazoa > Chordata > Amphibia > Anura > Bombinatoridae > Bombina > Bombina bombina. Next base: position 5,351,634 of record NC_069504.1, on the reverse strand, counting down.
AGCTAATACAAGGTTCATCTTCCTCTGCAGACTCCATACAAAAGACACACAAACTCATACAGCACAGCTAGTTAGAGACCTGCTTCTTTGTCTGCTACTTCTGTACCATTGCAGAGCTAATACAAGGTTCATCTTTGTTACAGAAGCATTAGTTATTTTGTTGTGAAGAGCTTATTTCCCAGCAGCAATGCCTGAACCAGCCAAGCCAGCGCCTAAGAAGGGCTCCAAGAAAACCGTAACAAGTATCATTTCATAAAGAGTTAACTTTTTTTTTCAGCTTTTAGAAACTATTGTCTAATCACCTCTGGAGCCAGACTGCTAATTGATAAGATGAACTTGTAAACTTGTTATCTTAAGTACTGTAATCCTATTGTGACCTGTCAAAGGACAGTGCTCTCTATCTAAATGTGTGATGGGGGATTTTGTGCTTCCCCCCCCTCTCCCCCTGGGAGTGCCCTGTGTGCATGTAACCTTAATAAAAAGCAGGCTGGGCATCCCAGTCCTGAGTTCTTGTTTGACCCTCAATCGCAGCGTTGACTCGTTTTTGTGGGCAGAAGGGTATCCTAGCTGTACTGCAGCTAAGGGAGATTATTCTATATTTGCGAGACTCATATAGAATACTATGGAAAGCAGCTTCTCCCCTCTTTAGCAATAGGGATCCAGGCTACTAAGCGGTCCATCTCTCAGCGAGACTAAGGGTAACCGTAACATTTGGCGGCAGCGGCGGGATTTTCCTGGATTTCCTAGGAGAGGTACAGAACGGATGGAGAGCGCTTACGAAAAATTGAAGCGTACAACCCTAAAAGATTTACTTGAAATCAGAGGGGGGTACGCCAGCAACCGGCCGAGGAGAGAGCTGATCGCAGAATTGACCGAACTGGATCAGAGCTTCACAATGGCGGAAACACCGACCACGATTAGTGACGAAAAAACCAGGATTGTTCGGGAAAGGCTCTCATTATACGGGCCGAACCCTTCCATGGAATTGGTACAGCAGTTGATGGCGGAGGCGGACGAGGATATACGAGAGACTCGAGCCCACGAACTCAACCTAGCGAACGCACACCGCAATGCTGAAGCCCCGCAGGTAATCATCCCTGTTGAAAATGCTGGGAGGCCCAAGATACCCTATGCGGCATTTCGACCCTTCCTAGAGAGCGAGACAGGGATTGATGAATATTTGGCGGACTTCGAAAGGCAATGTGCCCTGCACCAGATTCCCAACAGAGAGTGGCCCACGATATTGTCTGGGAAACTATCCGGGCGAGCCCTGGAAGCCTTTCGTACTCTGGGTGCTGAGGAAGTGACACAGTATGAGCTAGTTAAGGAGACACTGTTGCGACGGTACGCTGTAACTCCGGACACGTATCGCCGACAGTTTCGGGGCACGGAAAAGAAGCCTAACGATACCCATATGGAATGGGCGCACCGAATGCGGAGAGCGGCAAATCACTGGCTGAGCGGAAGTAAAGCGGTGACTGGGGAGGAAATTTTACAATTGTTTCTCTTAGAACATTTTTATAATGGCATGGAACAGCAAGGGAAGGAATGGCTGTGAGACAGGCGGCCTTCTACCTTAGAAGAAGCAGCCAAATTGGCCGATGAACATTATGACTCCCGTCTTCACGAACCCATGAACTACCGAGCTCCAGCACGGGTCGAACCCAGAAAGGTTTACCGTGCACCCCCTCGTGCTGAATTCCGAGCCCCGGTGCCCACAGGGCCCGTCCGACACTCAGGACCACCCAATAACAGCTCTGAGCGTCCCAGACCGACTTGCCACCGATGCAAGCAACCAGGGCATTTCATGGCTAGCTGCCCCCTTAATACGCACCAGACACCCAGGAATTACAATTACCCCTCTGGGTCCTATCGTCCGGCCCGGGCCCTCTGTGTTAACCAAGAGGCCCCTATGGAGGGATATGTGGGGCCGCTTCACGAGGCAGACCCTGTATATGCTGCCTCAGATAACCGCCAGCACCATCGGCAGAGGGTATGGCTCGAGGGGCGATCTACCAAGGGATTGCGAGACACAGGGGCTACTATCACGCTGGTACAGAGTCATTTGGTGCCAGAGCACAAGCGATCCGGACAGACTGTGGCCATTAGAGTGGCGGGGGGGATGTGTACAAAATTCCAACAGCTAAAGTGCATCTTGATTGGGGAGCGGGAAAGGGGGCTGTGAACGTGGGCCTAATGGATAATTTACCTGCCGAAGTACTACTGGGCAACGATTTGGGCCCCATGACTTCTGCCTATGCTCCAGTATGCAACAACGAGGCGGACCCAGTGACTACACGGGCCCAAGCCCGGACGGAGCGAGAGCTCTCACCAGTGCGGGAGACACAGGTAAGAACTACCCCGACCTTGCCTGACAGGTTAGGCCCCATACCCTGGGACACCCCAGATGCTTTCGAGGCAGAGTCTAAGACTGACCCGACCTTACAAAAGTACCGGGAACGAGCAGAGACCGGAGGGGGCGGGGCAGATAACGAAACATTCTTATGGGAAAAAGGGAAACTATACCGCTGGACAGAGAAAAGGGGACAGCGTAGGCGACAGCTGGTAGTGCCCCACAAATACCGTCAAGAAATCCTCAAAATAGGCCACGACATCCCCTTAGCAGGCCACCTAGCCGTTACCCGTACCCTACACCGCATTACTCACACGTTCTTTTGGCCAGGGGTGCACGCTGACGTTAGAACTTACTGTAACACCTGCGATGTGTGTCAACGAGTAGGAAGGCGAGGCGATCACCCTAAAGCCCATCTAGTAAATATGCCCATTGTAGAGGAACCCTTCACCCGGGTTGCTATTGACCTAGTGGGACCACTGGCTACCCCTAGTCCCTCCGGTAAGCGCTACATTCTTACCGTAGTGGACTACGCTACCAGGTACCCAGAGGCTGTCGCCCTATCCAACATACAAGCGGATACCGTAGCGAATGCACTAGTACAGGTGTTCTCCCGGGTAGGATTTCCAAAAGAAATCCTATCCGACCGAGGCACCCAATTTACGGCTGAATTGACCCAACAACTCTGGCAGGTTTGCAAAATTAAGTCCCTCCTGAGCTCCCCATACCACCCCCAGACGAACGGGCTGTGTGAGAGGTTCAATGGGACCCTCAAGCAAATGCTCAAGACGTTCACTCAGGAATACCGAGACTGGGAACGCTTCCTGCCGCACCTCCTATTTGCTTATCGGGAGGTGCCCCAGGAAACGACAGGGTTCTCTCCCTTCGAGTTGCTCTACGGAAGAAAGGTACGGGGACCCCTAAACCTGATCCGGGAGCACTGGGAGGGAGAGATGGAGGCTGACGGTGTCCCCATTGTGCCATACGTGCTGGAACTCAGGGACCGAATGGAGCAATTAGCCAAATCCGTGCGGGCTAATCTCCAGTTGGCCCAGAGAAGACAGAAAGTATGGTACGATCGGGGGGCCCGAAAGAGAATCTTCACCATAGGACAAAAGGTGTTAGTACTTAAGCCGGTGAAGACAGACAAATTGCAGGCGTCCTGGCAGGGTCCCTACCAGATCGTAGAGAAAAGGGGAGACACCACTTATGTGATAGCTAGCTGCCATGACAACAATCTTAGAAAGACATTCCATGTAAACATGCTCAAGGAATATTTTGAGCGACTAGAGAACGTGACGGCCGTATGTTGTTCCCCTCAGGAAGACCCCGACAGTCTACCCATTCCAGACCTATTAGAAAAGAGTCTCCCCACAGGTATAGTGGCTCAGGTTCAGATAGGAGACCGACTTAGCCCCACTGAAAGGGAGCAGCTCAGCCAACTCCTCCAGTCCAAACACCTCACCTTCTCCCCGAAGCCAGGGTACACTACTTTAACCACCCACCAGGTAGATACTCCGGGACAAGCTCCCTTGCGCTAGGCTCCGTACCGAATCCCCGAAGCAGTTAGGACAGGAATGAAGAAGGAGATCGATGAGATGCTCCATCTCAGGGTAATTGAGCCCTCCGATAGTCCCTGGGCCTCCCCAGTTGTCTTGGTGCCCAAGAAAGATGGGACCACCCGGTTCTGCGTAGACTATCGGAGGCTCAATGAAAAAACCGTGACGGACGCTTACCCTATGCCCAGGGTAGACAAGCTACTCGATCGTATAGCCAGGGGAAATTACCTGACCACTATTGACCTCTGCAAAGGTTACTGGCAGATTCCCCTGGCCCCGGAGGCTATCCCCAAGTCGGCATTCGTCACCCCATTCGGCTTATATCAGTTTAGGGTAATGCCGTTTGGGATGAAGAATGCCCCAGCTACATTCCAGCGCTTGGTGGATAGGCTCCTGGATGGCTTCCAGAGTTTTGCTTGCGCCTACCTGGACGACATAGCGATCCACAGTGAGTCCTGGGAGGACCACTTAGCTCATGTAGGAATGGTTCTGGATCAGATCCGGGCTGCTGGCCTGACTCTGAAGCCAGAAAAATGCCACTTTGGGATGGCCGAGGTACAGTACCTGGGTCACCGGGTGGGGTGTGGAAAGCAGCGACCAGAGCCGGCCAAGATAGAAGCTGTCGCCAATTGGCCCACCCCCATCACTAAGACTCAGGTCCTAGCCTTCCTGGGCACGGCAGGGTACTATAGACGGTTCGTACCAGACTACAGCACACTTGCCAAACCCCTGACTGACTTGACCAAGAAGAACTTACCTCGACAGGTCCTGTGGTCTCCCCACTGTGAAACGGCTTTCCAGGCTCTCAAAAATGCTCTAATTAACGCTCCTGTCTTGGCAGCCCCAGCCCTTAACAAACGTTTTATCGTCCATACAGATGCTTCCATGTTCGGGCTGGGAGCCGTCCTCAGCCAAGTAGGCGAAGATGGAGGGGAGCATCCAGTTGCCTACATCAGCCGGAAGCTCCTGCCCCGCGAAGTCGGCTATGCAGCGGTCGAAAAGGAGTGTTTGGCTTTGGTGTGGGCATTAAAGAAATTGACTCCCTATTTATATGGTCAGGAGTTCACCCTGGTTACCGACCATAACCCGTTGGTGTGGCTGAACCGGGTCTCTGGAGATAACGGCAGGCTATTACGTTGGAGCTTATCGTTGCAACCCTTCAATTTCACCATTACTTACAGACCTGGGAAACAGAATGGCAATGCCGACGGGTTGTCCAGACAAACCGACCTCAGCCCCGCATAACCAGCGGTCTGGACAGCCTTAGTCTGCCCCGAAAAGGGGTCAGACCATGTCTGCCAGAGTGTTCCACAGAAAGGGAGCACTGTTACAGAAGCATTAGTTATTTTGTTGTGAAGAGCTTATTTCCCAGCAGCAATGCCTGAACCAGCCAAGCCAGCGCCTAAGAAGGGCTCCAAGAAAACCGTAACAAGTATCATTTCATAAAGAGTTAACTTTTTTTCAGCTTTTAGAAACTATTGTCTAATCACCTCTGGAGCCAGACTGCTAATTGATAAGATGAACTTGTAAACTTGTTATCTTAAGTACTGTAATCCTATTGTGGCCTGTCAAAGGACATTGCTCTCTATCTAACTGTGTGATGGGGGATTTTGTGCTTTCCCCCCCCCCCCCCCTGGGAGTGCCCTGTGTGCATGTAACCTTAATAAAAAGCAGGCTGGGCATCCCAGTCCTGAGTTCTTGTTTGACCCTCAATCGCAGCGTTGACTCATTTTTGTGGGCAGAAGGGTATCCTAGCTGTACTGCAGCTAAGGGAGATTATTCTATATTTGCGAGACTCATATAGAATACTATGGAAAGCAGCTTCTCCCCTCTTTAGCAATAGGAATCCAGGCTACTAAGCGGTCCATCTCTCAGCGAGACTAAGGGTAACCGTAACAATCTTCCTCTGCAGACTCCATACAAAAGACACACAAACTCATACAGCACAGCTAGTTATAGAGACCTGCTTCTTTGTCTGCTACTTCTGTACCATTGCAGAGCTAATACAAGGTTCATCTTCCTCTGCAGACTCCATACAAAAGACACACAAACTCATACAGCACAGCTAGTTATAGAGACCTGCTTCTTTGTCTGCTACTTCTGTACCATTGCAGAGCTAATACAAGGTTCATCTTCCTCTGCAGACTCCATACAAAAGAGACACAAACTCATACAGCACAGCTAGTTATAGAGACCTGCTTCTTTGTCTGCTACTTCTGTACCATTGCAGAGCTAATACAAGGCTCATCTTCCTCTGCAGACTCCATACAAAAGACACACAAACTCATACAGCACAGCTAGTTATACAGACCTGCTTCTTTGTCTGCTACTTCTGTACCATTGCAGAGCTAATACAAGGCTCATCTTCCTCTGCAGACTCCATACAAAAGACACACAAACTCATACAGCACAGCTAGTTATAGAGACTTGCTTCTTTGTCTGCTACTTCTGTACCATTGCAGAGCTAATACAAGGTTCATCTTCCTCTGCAGACTCCATACAAAAGACACACAAACTCATACAGCACAGCTAGTTATACAGACCTGCTTCTTTGTCTGCTACTTCTGTACCATTGCAGAGCTAATACAAGGTTCATCTTCCTCTGCAGACTCCATACAAAAGACACACAAACTCATACAGCACAGCTAGTTATAGAGACCTGCTTCTTTGTCTGCTACTTCTGTACCATTGCAGAGCTAATACAAGGTTCCTCTTCCTCTGCAGACTCCATACAAAAGACACACAAACTAATACAGCACAGCTAGTTATAGAGACCTGCTTCTTTGTCTGCTACTTCTGTAGCATTGCAGAGCTAATACAAGGTTCATCTTCCTCTGCAGACTCCATACAAAAGACACACAAACTCATACAGCACAGCTATTTATAGAGACCTGCTTCTTTGTCTGCTACTTCTGTACCATTGCAGAGCTAATACAAGGTTCATCTTCCTCTGCAGACTCCATACAAAAGACACACAAACTCATACAGCACAGCTAGTTATAGTGACCTGCTTCTTTGTCTGCTACTTCTGTACCATTGCAGAGCTAATACAAGGTTCATCTTCCTCTGCTCTGACTCCATACAAAAGACACACAAACTCATACAGCACAGCTAGTTATATAGACCTGCTTCTTTGTCTGCTACGTCTGTACCATTGCAGAGCTAATACAAGGTTCATCTTCCTCTGCAGACTCCATACAGAAGACACACAAACTCATACAGCACAGCTAGTTAGAGACCTGCTTCTTTGTCTGCTACTTCTGTACCACTGCAGAGCTAATACAAGGCTCATCTTCCTCTGCAGACTCCATACAAAAGAAACACAAACTCATACAGCACAGCTAGTTATAGACCTGCTTCTTTGTCTGCTACTTCTGTACCATTGCAGAGCTAATACAAGGTTCATCTTCCTCTGCAGACTCCATACAGAAGACACACAAACTCATACAGCACAGCTATTTATAGAGACCTGCTTCTTTGTCTGCTACTTCTGTACCATTGCAGAGCTAATACAAGGTTCATCTTCCTCTGCAGACTCCATACAAAAGACACACAAACTCATACAGCACAGCTAGTTATAGTGACCTGCTTCTTTGTCTGCTACTTCTGTACCATTGCAGAGCTAATACAAGGTTCATCTTCCTCTGCAGACTCCATACAAAAGACACACAAACTCATACAGCACAGCTAGTTATAGAGACCTGCTTCTTTGTCTTCTACTTCTGTAGCATTGCAGAGCTAATACAAGGTTCATCTTCCTCTGCAGACTCCATACAAAAGATGCACAAACTCATACAGCACAGCTAGTTATATAGACCTGCTTCTTTGTCTGCTACTTCTGTACCATTGCAGAGCTAATACAAGGTTCATCTTCCTCTGCAGACTCCATACAAAAGACACACAAACTCATACAGCACAGCTAGTTATAGAGACCTGCTTCTTTGTCTGCTACTTCTGTACCATTGCAGAGCTAATACAAGGTTCATCTTCCTCTGCAGACTCCATACAAAAGACACACAAACTCATACAGCACAGCTAGTTATAGAGACTTGCTTCTTTGTTTGCTACTTCTGTACCATTGCAGAGCTAATACAAGGTTCATCTTCCTCTGCTCTGACTCCATACAAAAGACACACAAACTCATACAGCACAGCTAGTTATAGACCTGCTTCTTTGTCTTCTACTTCTGTACCATTGCAGAGCTAATACAAGGTTCATCTTCCTCTGCAGACTCCATACAAAAGACACACAAACTCATACAGCACAGCTAGTTATAGACCTGCTTCTTTGTCTTCTACTTCTGTACCACTGCAGAGCTAATACAAGGTTCATCTTCCTCTGCAGACTCCATACAGAAGACACACAAACTCATACAGCACAGCTAGTTATAGATACTTGCTTCTTTGTCTGCTAGTTCTGTACCACTGCAGAGCTAATACAAGGTTCATCTTCCTCTGCAGACTCCATACAAAAGACACACAAACTCATACAGCACAGCTAGTTATATAGACCTGCTTCTTTGTCTGCTACTTGTGTACCATTGCAGAGCTAATACAAGGTTCATCTTCCTCTGCAGACTCCATACAAAAGACACACAAACTCATACAGCACAGCTAGTTATAGACCTGCTTCTTTGTCTGCTACTTCTGTACCATTGCAGAGCTAATACAAGGTTCATCTTCCTCTGCAGACTCCATACAAAAGACACACAAACTCATACAGCACAGCTAGTTATAGTGACCTGCTTCTTTGTCTGCTACTTCTGTACCATTGCAGAGCTAATACAAGGTTCATCTTCCTCTGCAGACTCCATACAAAAGACACACAAACTCATAGAGCACAGCTAGTTAAAGAGACTTAAAGGTTTGGGATGTATTGGGTAGCAGTTCAGAGCACTGTTCTGTCATGTGAAGGCTTTTTTTTAATTTTATCTATGGGGATTTGTTTGCACAAGTTTACCTTTTATTTAATTTGGGTAATATCTCTTTAAGAAAGTTGTTGGACCGCACCTTGCTTTTGAATTTGTGATCATGTGACCGTTCTGTTACTTCCTGAGTGGAAGGCATAATGTGCTAAAAGAGACTGCACCCTAAGTGGCACTTGCCTTGTGGACAAGCACGGAAGTTTTTCTAGCTTTCTAGCAGTTGAGTGCGTCTCTCTATTTTCTTGTTTTTTGCTAGTATTATCACCAGGGGTTAGATGTTATCACTACCAGAAGTAGGTTAGAGGTCACCATTACCCGTGGTCAGAGGGTATACAGCCTTCTTACTCCTGCTTAACCCACACACCATTCCTTTGCCACAGAGAACCTAACACGTATCTAACCCTGGGAGAGATGAATTGTATCCATGGACAGCGCTGCAGAATATGTTTGCGCATCATAAATAAAGTATAATAGTAAAAATAGTAACCCTGGGAGAGATGGGCCCAATAGAATTTAATTTATTTTTTATACATGGGGCAATACGGGACAGATGGCTAGCAACCCGGGACAGACCCCTAAAATTGGGACTGTCAAGCGAAGATCGGGAAAGTTGGGGGGTATACTGTACATATATAAACAGTTATTGTGTGTGCAGACCTTATGTAATGAGGAGCTTAAGTACTGATATATACTGTACATATATAGACATTTATTGTGTGTACAGACCTTATGTAATAAGGAGCTTAAGTACTGATATATACTGTACACATATAGATATTTATTGTGTGTGCAGACCTTATGTAATGAGGAGCTTAAGTACTGATATATACTGTACACATATAGACATTTATTGTGTGTGCAGACCTTATGTAATGAGGAGCTTAAGTACTGATATATACTGTACATATATAGACATTTATTGTGTGTGCAGACCTTATGTAATGCAGCACTAATTACTGATATATACTGTACATATATAGATATTTATTGTGTGCAGACCTTATGTAATGAGGAGCTTAAGTACTGATATATACTGTACATATATAGACAGTTATTGTGTGTGCAGACCTTATGTAATGAGGAGCTTAAGTACTGATATATACTGTACATATATAGATATTTATTGTGTGTGCAGACCTTATGTAATGAGGAGCTTAAGTACTGATATATACTGTGCATATATAGATATTTATTGTGTGTGCAGACCTTATGTAATGAGGAGCTTAAGTACTGATATATACTGTACATAGATATTTATTGTGTGTGCAGACCTTATGTAATAAGGAGCTTAAGTACTGATATATACTGTACATATATAGATATTTATTGGGTGTGCAGACCTTATGTAATGAGGAGCTTAAGTACTGATATATACTGTACATATATAGATATTTATTGGGTGTGCAGACCGTATGTAATGAGGAGCTTAAGTACTGATATATACTGTACACATATAGATATGTATTGTGTGTGCAGACCTTATGTAATGAGGAGCTTAAGTACTGATATATACTGTACATATATAGATATTTATTGTGTGCAGACCTTATGTAATGAGGAGCTTAAGTACTGATATATACTGTACATATATAGATATTTATTGTGTGCAGACCTTATGTAATGAGGAGCTTAAGTACTGATATATACTGTACATATATAGATATTTATTGTGTGTGCAGACCTTATGTAATGAGGAGCTTAAGTACTGATATATACTGTACATATATAGATATTTATTGTGTGTGCAGACCTTATGTAATGAGGAGCTTAAGTACTGATATATACTGTACATATATAGATATTTATTGTGTGTGCAGACCTTATGTAATGAGGAGCTTAATTACTGATATATACTGTACATATATAGATATTTATTGTGCATGCAGACCTTATGTAATGAGGAGCTTAAGTACTGATATATACTGTACATATATAGATATTTATTGTGTGTGCAGACCTTATGTAATAAGGAGCTTAAGTACTGATATATACTGTACATATATAGATATTTATTGTGTGTGCAGACCTTATGTAATGTAGCATTAATTACTGATATATACTGTACATATATAGATATTTATTGTGTGTGTGCAGACCTTATGTAATGCAGTACTAATTACTGATATATACTGTGCATATATAAACATGTATTGTGTGTGCAGACCTTATGTAATGCAGCACTTAATTACTGATATATACTGTACATATATAGATATTTATTGTGTGTGCAGACCTTATGTAATGCAGTACTAATTACTGATATATACTGTACATATATAAACATTTATTGTGTGTGCAGACCTTATGTAATGTAGCACTTAATTACTGATATATACTGTACATATATAGATATTTATTGTGTGTGCAGACCTTATGTAATGAGGAGCTTAAGTACTGATATATACTGTACATATATAGATATTTATTGTGTGTGCAGACCTTATGTAATGAGGAGCTTAATTACTGATATATACTGTACATATATAGATATTTATTGTGTGTGCAGACCTTATGTAATGCAGTACTAATTACTGATATATACTGTACATATATAGATATTTATTGTGTGTGCAGACCGTATGTAATGAGGAGCTTAAGTACTGATATATACTGTGCATATATAAACATGTATTGTGTGTGCAGACCTTATGTAATAAGGAGCTTAAGTACTGATATATACTGTACATATATAAATAGTTATTGTGTGTGCAGACCTTATGTAATGAGGAGCTTAAGTACTGATATATACTGTACATATATAGATATTTATTGTGTGTGCAGACCTTATGTAATGAGGAGCTTAATTACTGATATATACTGTACATATATAGATATTTATTGTGCATGCAGACCTTATGTAATGTGACATATAATTACTGATATATACTGTGCATATATAAACATTTATTGTGTGTGCAGACCTTATGTAATGCAGCACTTAATTACTGATATATACTGTACATATAGCAAAATCCCAAAGCGCCACCCAAACCAATATATATATAAATGATATATGAGATTCAAAAAGTGAGCACAATTCTATAAGAACTTAATGGGTAAACAATGTATTCCAACAATAGAACTGGTCACATAAAAAACTCCTAAAATGCAGGATAAAACAATAAAAAGGTTCGTTCTTACCATACACAATTTTACAGTCTCAGTACTAGGTACTAGTAATTAATCACTTCAGTCCATACGTATAAGAATTGTACAGTCTTAATCCACACCTCTCTGCTGCTCCTTTAAGATCCACTGGTGTATATTCCGTGGTAACAAAAGCAAAGACAAATCCCTGTTAAAAACAAGAAAAGACAGGAGCGCAACTCCGTGCACCAAACAGTACACGGAAGATCTAAGTGTAGATTAAAAATAATTTATTTGGTAAACATCACACAGCAGATTTAAAACATCGAATCAAACACTCACATCGATACCCTCAAACATATGAGGTATGTGCATGCGGTAAAAATATAAAGATTCCCCTTTACTGGTCTCCTCCTCTCTTCCTCCAAGGAATATTCGATAGCCAGCAGGTAAGTCTCTGTATAGATCTTTAGGACCCTCTCTGTTCCGTTTTGACACACACTGCTCTGAAAATGCCGGCTCCAGTGCAGAGGCTGTCTATTGCGTCAGAGTACGTCCAAGCGTATCATCAAGTGGGCGTGGCCTTACGCGTTTCGCGAGGCTCCTCCTCGCTTCGTCAGAGGCAATGCCCACATTGCTCATCCAAGCCCTTTTTAAATCATTCCCACTATTGCTTCTTCCCTGTTATAGGTTGACATACCTTGTGGTTTAAAGAGCCGCAAAAGGTCCATATTATTTTCTTCAATAATTGAACAAAAGGTTCAATAATAAAAATAACAATACACATAAAAAATCTTGTTTGCACATAAAAGAATACATAGTCCAAAAACATTCCATATTTAAATACTTCATACATAATAATAAAAGAACATAGCATCCTAAAACAAAAAATATATATATATATATTCCATACACAATCACTGCATCTATCTTTTGTTAAAAAATAATAATTAATAATTAATAAATAATAACTTAATTATAAAGAAGGATATTGCACGAAATATATTGCACAAACCTATAATGCAAATAGCAATAAAAGACATATTTAAAACACACACTGTGATCTCTAAATAATGTTCCATGTATTGAGAATGGTATATTTTGGGAACTGATGACATAAATACATTGGGAACACTATGTTTGCGGACAATAGACATAGATATATGGTAAAAGGATCCGTAAAATTTGATTTTAATAACTTAGGCTAAAACGTAATACAGATACTTCCTATAAACCCATATATATATAAAAACACCATATTACACATCTAAAAAGGCTGCTAGATCAATGTCGCGATTCATACCCTCTGGACCCAACGCTTCCAGCTTATGAATCCAATAGGTTTCGCGCTGTCTAAGGAGGAGTAATCTATCTCCTCCCCTAATAGGATTTTTCACATGTTCTATTGCTAAAATGCTAAGACCTGTGCTATCTTTTCCGTGTGCTTCAAGAAAATGTGCTGGCACACCATGGTTATCTAACCCATTGTCTATGTTTCTCAGGTGCTCATTGAATCGTGTTTTCACAGGTCGCTTCGTGCGGCCTACATAGATTTTGTCACATGAGCACCTGAGAAGATACACAACGTAGCAGGTCCTGCAGTTCATCAATCCTTTTACTCTAAAAGTAGTTTCCCCTTTTCTCTTACCAAAGGCACATTTGTTTTTCTCCATATGTGCACAACAACTACAGTTCTTCCTACTACACTTAAAGAATCCCTCTGTGTTCTTATTTAGCCAATTCGCATGATTCCCAGATTTAAGCATACTTGGGCTAATCCTATTCTTAACACTTGAGTTCCTCTTAAAAATGACCTGTCCTTTATCGTTCAAGACATCTCTCAGGATCGGATCTTGCATTATGATTGGCCAATACTTCTTCATTGCTTTTTCAATTTCCCTTGAAGCTCTATTAAATTTTGTTACCAATTGTATCTTTCTTTTATTATCCCTACTCTTTTTCTTTTGTTTGGTGCCCTTAATCAGTTTATCCCTATCCATTGTTCCAACTCTTTCCTGAATCTCTCTTAGATCTTTAATGTCATATCCCTTTGCTAAAAATCTATTTGTAATAACACTTGCTGCTGCTTGATAGTCACCATCCTTTGTGCAGTTGCGTCTCGCTCTTTGGAACTGGCCTAGAGGGATATTCCTTATCCATTTTTCGTGATGGCCACTATTGGCATGCAGGTAGCCGTTTGTGTCTGTTGGTTTCCTATATAGGTTTGTATAAACTTTGCCTTGTTCCTGTATGATCTCAAGGTCTAAAAAGTTTATTTTCTCTTTATTCCATTCCATTGTAAACTTCAAATTGAAGAGATTTTTGTTTGCATATTCTAAGAATCTCTTCAATTCCTCAAATGAACCATACCAAACCATAAGCACATCGTCTATATAACGATACCATTGTTTTATATTGTTTTTAAATGGATTATCTTGATTGAAAACAAATAAGTCCTCCCACCACCCCATATAAAGATTCGCAAAGGTGGGAGCAAATTTTGTACCCATTGCGGTACCTCTAATTTGGAGGAAGTATTTGTTTTCAAACATAAAGTAATTCTTAGTTAAAATAAACAACATGGCCTTCTCCAAAAATTCCATCTGCATCTCATTGATATAACCACTTTTCCTAGCAAAATATTTTACTGCTGTAATTCCCAACAAATGTGGAATAGAAGTGTACAAGGAACTGACATCCATGGTCACCCAGATAAAGTCCTGGTACCATTCTACATCTTTTGTCAATTCCAAGATGTGTATTGTGTCCTTCACATATGACCGCAAACAGGGCACCATTGGTTTTAAAACCTGGTCAACATACTCCGATAATTTGGTGGTGAGGCCCCCAATCCCCGAAACTATCGGTCTCCCCGGAGGATTATTAATATCTTTGTGAATTTTGGGGAGATGATAGAATATCGGCAAGACTGGGTTCCCCACCACCAAATATTGAAACTCACTATTACTTAGAACCAATTCGTTTTTACCTGTTCTAATGAGCTCCTCATATTCAAAAAGAAAATCTTTAGTAGGGTTTTTCTCTAGGACTTTGTAGGTTTCAGAGTCACTTAATAGACGTTTGGCCTCTCTAATGTAGTCTTCCCTGCCCTGGATAACCACACCCCCACCCTTGTCGGCACTTCTGACCACTATGTCCATCTCCTCACTTAACTTCATGAGTGCCTTTTGTTCATTCCTACTAAGATTATTTTTCTTCCTTTTCCTCCTTCTATCCCTCAAACATATCTCTTTTAATTCCTTCTCTAAGAATTTCTCAAAGACAGGAATAAAATTCTCTTTCGAATAAATAGGATAGAACGTTGAGTTCTTTTTCAGGTGGCTGTGGTTTATGGGGATATTCCCTGCTTCTGCTTCCAGGTCCTCTAAAATATTTATTAAGCCTATTTCATAGTCTGCCAAATTGCTTTCAGCTTCCAAGGTCTCAAGGGCAGCTACTGACTCATCCCCTTGTGTTGCAATAACATTACCTTCTTCTATACTTTTGTTCATGTTAAAATGTCTTGCGAGGGTCAGTTTCCTAATGAGCTTCTTTGTATCAATATACAGTTCAAATTCATTAGGGGCTGAAGCAGGTGCAAAAGAGAGACCCCTCCGAAGGAGATTTTCTTCATCTTTAGTCAATAATTTCTTTGAAATATTAAAAATCTCCTGTCCAAAGGGTCTCAAAAGTGCTTCCTTTTCCCTTTTTTGTTTTTTGGCTCTATGTACCACCCCTCCTCTACATCCTCGTCTTCGTATTCTATCCCTCTTTTTGGGTTTCGATTTCCTACCCGGGGTAGATTCTCTGAAGGGTGTCCTAAAAAACGATCCTGTACTTGTTCTTTTCTAAACGGGAAATATCCCCCTATATTTTTCTGTTCTTTATCATAATATCCACCCTTTTGACCATTTTTATTAGTATTGGTCTGTTTTCCATTCTCTATATTTTTCTTATAGCCAGACTGATTTCTCTGCTGATTTGCTTTTGGTCTTGCTCCTAAACTCCAATCCTGATAGTGTCCCTGATTCTTTTGGGGATATAAGGAATACTGCTCATTTACACTAAATCTCCTCTTTTCTTTGTGCATCCTATTGTCTTCCATATGTTCAGATTGGTAACCTTCCTGATATAGGTCCTTATCTCTAATATTAAAATTCGGGTGGTTACCTCCGTTTCCATTTTTAATTTTATTCCCCTTAAAATTACTGCCATTACTTTTTACTTTTTGTTTTGGCTGTCCATTTATCCGAACATATGGAAGACAATAGGATGCACAAAGAAAAGAGGAGATTTAGGGTGGATATTATGATAAAGAACAGAAAAATATAGGGGGATATTTCCCGTTTAGAAAAGAACAAGTACAGGATCGTTTTTTAGGACACCCTTCAGAGAATCTACCCCGGGTAGGAAATCGAAACCCAAAAAGAGGGATAGAATACGAAGACGAGGATGTAGAGGAGGGGTGGTACATAGAGCCAAAAAACAAAAAAGGGAAAAGGAAGCACTTTTGAGACCCTTTGGACAGGAGATTTTTAATATTTCAAAGAAATTATTGACTAAAGATGAAGAAAATCTCCTTCGGAGGGGTCTCTCTTTTGCACCTGCTTCAGCCCCTAATGAATTTGAACTGTATATTGATACAAAGAAGCTCATTAGGAAACTGACCCTCGCAAGACATTTTAACATGAACAAAAGTATAGAAGAAGGTAATGTTATTGCAACACAAGGGGATGAGTCAGTAGCTGCCCTTGAGACCTTGGAAGCTGAAAGCAATTTGGCAGACTATGAAATAGGCTTAATAAATATTTTAGAGGACCTGGAAGCAGAAGCAGGGAATATCCCCATAAACCACAGCCACCTGAAAAAGAACTCAACGTTCTATCCTATTTATTCGAAAGGGAATTTTATTCCTGTCTTTGAGAAATTCTTAGAGAAGGAATTAAAAGAGATATGTTTGAGGGATAGAAGGAGGAAAAGGAAGAAAAATAATCTTAGTAGGAATGAACAAAAGGCACTCATGAAGTTAAGTGAGGAGATGGACATAGTGGTCAGAAGTGCCGACAAGGGTGGGGGTGTGGTTATCCAGGGCAGGGAAGACTACATTAGAGAGGCCAAACGTCTATTAAGTGACTCTGAAACCTACAAAGTCCTAGAGAAAAACCCTACTAAAGATTTTCTTTTTGAATATGAGGAGCTCATTAGAACAGGTAAAAACGAATTGGTTCTAAGTAATAGTGAGTTTCAATATTTGGTGGTGGGGAACCCAGTCTTGCCGATATTCTATCATCTCCCCAAAATTCACAAAGATATTAATAATCCTCCGGGGAGACCGATAGTTTCGGGGATTGGGGGCCTCACCACCAAATTATCGGAGTATGTTGACCAGGTTTTAAAACCAATGGTGCCCTGTTTGCGGTCATATGTGAAGGACACAATACACATCTTGGAATTGACAAAAGATGTAGAATGGCACCAGGACTTTATCTGGGTGACCATGGATGTCAGTTCCTTGTACACTTCTATTCCACATTTGTTGGGAATTACAGCAGTAAAATATTTTGCTAGGAAAAGTGGTTATATCAATGAGATGCAGATGGAATTTTTGGAGAAGGCCATGTTGTTTATTTTAACTAAGAATTACTTTATGTTTGAAAACAAATACTTCCTCCAAATTAGAGGTACCGCAATGGGTACAAAATTTGCTCCCACCTTTGCGAATCTTTATATGGGGTGGTGGGAGGACTTATTTGTTTTCAATCAAGATAATCCATTTAAAAACAATATAAAACAATGGTATCGTTATATAGACGATGTGCTTATGGTTTGGTATGGTTCATTTGAGGAATTGAAGAGATTCTTAGAATATGCAAACAAAAATCTCTTCAATTTGAAGTTTACAATGGAATGGAATAAAGAGAAAATAAACTTTTTAGACCTTGAGATCATACAGGAACAAGGCAAAGTTTATACAAACCTATATAGGAAACCAACAGACACAAACGGCTACCTGCATGCCAATAGTGGCCATCACGAAAAATGGATAAGGAATATCCCTCTAGGCCAGTTCCAAAGAGCGAGACGCAACTGCACAAAGGATGGTGACTATCAAGCAGCAGCAAGTGTTATTACAAATAGATTTTTAGCAAAGGGATATGACATTAAAGATCTAAGAGAGATTCAGGAAAGAGTTGGAACAATGGATAGGGATAAACTGATTAAGGGCACCAAACAAAAGAAAAAGAGTAGGGATAATAAAAGAAAGATACAATTGGTAACAAAATTTAATAGAGCTTCAAGGGAAATTGAAAAAGCAATGAAGAAGTATTGGCCAATCATAATGCAAGATCCGATCCTGAGAGATGTCTTGAACGATAAAGGACAGGTCATTTTTAAGAGGAACTCAAGTGTTAAGAATAGGATTAGCCCAAGTATGCTTAAATCTGGGAATCATGCGAATTGGCTAAATAAGAACACAGAGGGATTCTTTAAGTGTAGTAGGAAGAACTGTAGTTGTTGTGCACATATGGAGAAAAACAAATGTGCCTTTGGTAAGAGAAAAGGGGAAACTACTTTTAGAGTAAAAGGATTGATGAACTGCAGGACCTGCTACGTTGTGTATCTTCTCAGGTGCTCATGTGACAAAATCTATGTAGGCCGCACGAAGCGACCTGTGAAAACACGATTCAATGAGCACCTGAGAAACATAGACAATGGGTTAGATAACCATGGTGTGCCAGCACATTTTCTTGAAGCACACGGAAAAGATAGCACAGGTCTTAGCATTTTAGCAATAGAACATGTGAAAAATCCTATTAGGGGAGGAGATAGATTACTCCTCCTTAGACAGCGCGAAACCTATTGGATTCATAAGCTGGAAGCGTTGGGTCCAGAGGGTATGAATCGCGACATTGATCTAGCAGCCTTTTTAGATGTGTAATATGGTGTTTTTATATATATATGGGTTTATAGGAAGTATCTGTATTACGTTTTAGCCTAAGTTATTAAAATCAAATTTTACGGATCCTTTTACCATATATCTATGTCTATTGTCCGCAAACATAGTGTTCCCAATGTATTTATGTCATCAGTTCCCAAAATATACCATTCTCAATACATGGAACATTATTTAGAGATCACAGTGTGTGTTTTAAATATGTCTTTTATTGCTATTTGCATTATAGGTTTGTGCAATATATTTCGTGCAATATCCTTCTTTATAATTAAGTTATTATTTATTAATTATTAATTATTATTTTTTAACAAAAGATAGATGCAGTGATTGTGTATGGAATATATATATATATATTTTTTGTTTTAGGATGCTATGTTCTTTTATTATTATGTATGAAGTATTTAAATATGGAATGTTTTTGGACTATGTATTCTTTTATGTGCAAACAAGATTTTTTATGTGTATTGTTATTTTTATTATTGAACCTTTTGTTCAATTATTGAAGAAAATAATATGGACCTTTTGCGGCTCTTTAAACCACAAGGTATGTCAACCTATAACAGGGAAGAAGCAATAGTGGGAATGATTTAAAAAGGGCTTGGATGAGCAATGTGGCCATTGCCTCTGACGAAGCGAGGAGGAGCCTCGCGAAACGCGTAAGGCCACGCCCACTTGATGATACGCTTGGACGTACTCTGACGCAATAGACAGCCTCTGCACTGGAGCCGGCATTTTCAGAGCAGTGTGTGTCAAAACGGAACAGAGAGGGTCCTAAAGATCTATACAGAGACTTACCTGCTGGCTATCGAATATTCCTTGGAGGAAGAGAGGAGGAGACCAGTAAAGGGGAATCTTTATATTTTTACCGCATGCACATACCTCATATGTTTGAGGGTATCGATGTGAGTGTTTGATTCGATGTTTTAAATCTGCTGTGTGATGTTTACCAAATAAATTATTTTTAATCTACACTTAGATCTTCCGTGTACTGTTTGGTGCACGGAGTTGCGCTCCTGTCTTTTCTTGTTTTTAACAGGGATTTGTCTATACTGTACATATATAGATATTTATTGTGCATGCAGACCTTATGTAATGTGACATATAATTACTGATATATACTGTGCATATATAAACATTTATTGTGTGTGCAGATCTTATGTAATGCAGCATTAATTACTGATATATACTGTGCATATATAAACAGTTATTGTGTGTGCAGACCTTATGTAATGCTGCACTTAATTACTGATATATACTGTGCATATATAAACATTTATTGTGTGTGCAGACCTTATGTAATGCAGCATTTAATTGCTGATATATACTGTGCATATATAAATATTTGTGTGTGCAGACCTTATGTAATGTAGCATTAATTACTGATATATACTGTGCATATATAAACATTTATTGTGTGTGCAGATCTTATGTAATGCAGCATTAATTACTGATATATACTGTGCATATATAAACAGTTATTGTGTGTGCAGACCTTATGTAATGCAGCATTTAATTACTGATATATACTGTGCATATATAAACATTTATTGTGTGTGCAGACCTTATGTAATGTGACATATAATTACTGATATATACTGTGCATATATAACATTTATTGTGTGTGCAGACCTTATGTAATGTGACATATAATTACTGATATATACTGTGCATATATAACATTTATTGTGTGTGCAGACCTTATGTAATGTGACATATAATTACTGATATATACTGTGCATATATAACATTTATTGTGTGTGCAGACCTTATGTAATGTGACATATAATTACTGATATATACTGTGCATATATAAACATTTATTGTGTGTGCAGACCTTATGTAATGCAGCATTTAATTACTGATATATACTGTGCATATATAAACATTTGTGTGTGCAGAACTTATGTAATGTAGCACTTAATTACTGATATATACTGTGCATATATAAACATTTATTGTGTGTGCAGACCTTATGTAATGCAGCACTTAATTACTGATATATACTGTGCATATATAAACAGTTATTGTGTGTGCAGACCTTATGTAATGTAGCACTAATTACTGATATATACTGTGCATATATAAACATTTATTGTGTGTGCAGACCTTATGTAATGTGACATATAATTACTGATATATACTGTGCATATATAAACAGTTATTGTGTGTGCAGACCTTATGTAATGTGACATATAATTACTGATATATACTGTGCATATATAAACATTTATTGTGTGTGCAGACCTTATGTAATGTAGCATTAATTACTGATATATACTGTGCATATATAAACATTTATTGTGTGTGCAGATCTTATGTAATGTAGCATTAATTACTGATATATACTGTGCATATATAAACATTTATTGTGTGTGCAGACCTTATGTAATGCAGCACTTAATTACTGATATATACTGTGCATATATAAACAGTTATTGTGTGTGCAGACCTTATGTAATGCAGTACTAATTACTGATATATACTGTACATATATAAACATTTATTGTGTGTGCAGACCTTATGTAATGCAGTACTAATTACTGATATATACTGTGCATATATAAACATTTATTGTGTGTGCAGACCTTATGTAATGCTGTACTTAATTACTGATATATACTGTGCATATATAAACATTTATTGTGTGTGCAGACCTTATGTAATGCAGCACTTAATTACTGATATTTACTGTGCATATATAAACAGTTATTGTGTGTGCAGACCTTATGTAATGCAGCACTAATTACTGATATATACTGTGCATATATAAACATTTATTGTGTGTGCAGACCTTATGTAATGTAGCATTAATTACTGATATATACTGTGCATATATAAACATTTGTGTGTGCAGATCTTATGTAATGCAGCACTAATTACTGATATATACTGTGCATATATAAACAGTTATTGTGTGTGCAGACCTTATGTAATGTAGAAATTATTTTAAATGCTAGATGTTAAAACAACAAACTGTAAAGAATGACTAGAATAATTAGAGAATAGTACTCCCCTCTAAAACGACCGCTGCCTTCTATCAGTCTCTCCCAAAGGACTGGTTATAGGTAAGTGCATATAGGGTTGTAGAGGCGCAGGTCTTTGTGTTTTATCCTTTTTCTGGTGCTTGCACACTGAGGAGTAAAAAGCTTGGCTTGTGATTTGTAGAAGTCAACCCCAAATAATTAGTGCAGTATACTCAGAGTTCAGCCTCTTCAGATAAGCCCTTCAGCAAAGATTGCTTATTCTTTTAGGTGTGAGTGTATCTGTAAGTAACGAAGGTTACACTGAAAAAGGTTGTATCCCACAATGTGTATAAGGTGCAATATACTCACTCCGAGTGATTCGGAATCCGGCTCCTCAAAAGGGCTGTAACTGTAGTAATACTTCCAAAAAGGCAGCGTATAGAATACTTGTTGTAGAAAAACAAATATTTATTAAAACATGTCAGTTTGACAAATAAAAGCTCTTATTTTGGCTCTACGCGTTTCAACGATGCAATCGTCTTTATCAAGAGCAGTAAAAAAGCACTTCCAAATTTTTACTGCTCTTGATAAAGACGTACGAGTTTAGGAGCAGCGCTCTTAAGCCAGCTGCTTCTTAACTCCTGTTTCCGGCGAGCCTGTAGGCTCGCGCGGAAACAAGGGGAACAGGGGCCATTCGTCCGTTGTTAAATAGACCCCTAAGTATCGGTGTATTTGCATGAGTACAAGTACTCCTGCAAATACTTGGTATCGGCACCGATACCGATACTAGTATCGGTATCGGTGCAACCCTAGTTAGTATGTGTATATACACATACATAATATAGTCCTTTGCAGTCAAACACCTTGTCATATACCATATACCTTTTTAGAACTAATAACTTTTTTTAAATAATATGTATATGAATATTGTTTATCAGATAGTGTTTATATGGGTGTAACTGTACATTTTAATATATTTGTTTAGTGCAAATTTTATTTAGTGCACTACCTTTTATGCAAGGTTATCTGTCACAATTGCGTTTACTTTTTATACTATTTTCGGTGCACACAAAAACCTGGTATCGCTCTCATGCATCAGTTAACTCACTGGTACCTATCAAGCCCATTCATTAAGACCCTGCGTACAGTAAGCCATTGGTTAAGGATTTATCGGAAGTTAAATATAGGAGTCTAATTTGCAAAGTAATAAAATTAAAAGCAGGTGGTCAAAGCTATGCCATTTGAAATTATAAGGCAAAGCCATCTTGCATACAGTAATATATGTACAAAGTTAGCAAAATCTCAGAAAGAATTTGTTGAAAATACAATCGGACATCTCTGATTACTTAATCGCTACTGCTCTGACCTCAGAAGACTTTTCTAGAACATGTCTATCAACATCTCCTAACAGAAACATAACTTTAGGGCAGAAGTTATTGAGTCACAATGATTATCAGTTTTCAAACACAGGATGATCCTTTGTTCATGTAAGATAATTAGGATGCGCTGCTCTGTGCGTTGACAGAACCTAGTTATTGTGAAAGAATATACAAAGCAAGGGAAAGAGAGAGAGGATCTACCGGTATAAGGTAGATCCCAAAAAGACCAGGGTTGTTGCACAAGTACATAGTGCAAGTACATAAATCAATCAATCAGCATGAATTCATTATCAATTGTGAAAGAAGACCTTTTAGTTGATAATTATATGTTCTCACACATCATTATTATTAGGCACTAATGCTATAAACATAATTATCCTAAAGATAAAAAGCAATAGTAAAATGAATAGATCTTAAACAAAAATTGTGACTGCACAATGGACATTTCACAGACACTGCAGAAGACCACAGTCTGCATCTCTGAAACCTTCTCCAGATTGTCTTGCATAGGTGGAGATGAGACTGGCAGTTGCGAGGGGGATAATTTATTAGCAACTGATATAGAGTGATCCGCAGTCTGTGTAACATTTTCAGCAAGAGGATCAGTAGACATAGATTTGAGTAGTTGCTGCGTAGAAAGGACAGGATCTCTACCCGAAATCATACCTATCTCCAAAACTCACAGCCTCCTCTCCAACTAAGAGAAGTACTGGTGAAGGAGGGTCGTTATTTCAGTTTCTCATCTAGTAATAGCCTTCATTGTGCTTATAAAAACTGGAGGGGAGCCAGCTTCTGGGTGAGTACCAGTATTAGTAGTGTAGATGAAAAACACAATCTCAAAAAAACTGCAAAACCTATATTACCGGGGCGTTCTAAGGTCTCACTTATAGCCACCACGGAAGGCCTTGTCGGTCTGAATCAGAACTTAGGATTCATACATACGGCAAACCACATATCAGTTGATTTAGCAGGCCATAGTACAGTTATTGGTGATCGTTGTTTTTAAGTATGATGTTTATACACTACGGCGGATCATCTCATTTTTTCCAAGAGCTTTCAATATTGCAACCTGAAATAGCCGCTGCCCAGAGATGCCCCAACATAAACATTTATTTTGACTTTACTGTTTTATGTACCATTTTGCAACTTTATGCATTTTACGTTTTTTTGTGTCTTTTAAATCTACACTTAGAGGAGTGCACTCTTGTTCTTTGTTTCGCCAAAAGCCCTGAATGGAATTATTAACGGCTAATATACTATAACTTTGGAGCCTATTTTGCTAATCATGATGTCTTAAAAATGTTTTTCAGTAGAGCCTCCTCTCAAGAATGAAGATTGTGTGGAAGAATTAAATGCTCAATGTAGAGCAAACGGAGAGATTTCAAAACAAGCAAATAAAAAACTTTTATTTCTGAAACCTTTTAACAGAGAAAGCAAAGAAAATTCTGCTCTGAAGAAATCAGAACAATTAAAGAGAAGAGAGAAACACTTTTTGTGCACTGACTGTGAGAAAAGCTTCACGCGCAAGTCGTCCCTTATTGTACACCAGAGGATACACACTGGGGAGAAACGCTACGTGTGTATAGAGTGCAGCAAGAGATTCGGTCTCAAGTCCTCTCTGGTCAGGCACCTTAGGACTCACACTCCAAAGACCCTGAACATTTGTCCTGACTGTGGGAAATGCTTCACTCGATATTCCAGCCTTTTCCAGCACCAGAAAGTGCACAGACGGGAGAAGCCTTATAAACGTTCCTGGGGTGAGAAAAGCTTCTCTCAGGTAGCTCTGACTCACAGGAGAAGACACCAAGGAGAGAAGTTATGTGAGCAGACGTGTAAGGATAATCTCCATGAAACAACCGGAGACATCCACAGTCAAGGTCAAAGCACCGAGGGCCACCATGTTAGTCAGGAATATAATGAGAGGTTTTGTGAGCTCAGTGGAGAACACACAGGTAAGGGAGTGAGAGCTGAGTTTGTATAATGTTTGTAATTGTGTGTGTGACCTAATAACATCATTGTCTTTTGTCTTCCAATGCTAATGTCCCCATGATGAGACCCCTACTTTAATACACATGGGTAACAAATTATACAAAGAAGTAAATATGAATTACTGATAACAAAAAGCAGTGCTCCTATACAGAACCTACTACAGGCCACATCTACTTTAAATGCCCCTTGGGCGAGATATACATAAGCATACCTTATCATTACTAGTGCTTGTCCTATGCAGAACATTTTTCATCTAAGCTAAGCTGTTCTAAGGTGCTTAGACATATATGTAAAACATTTTTGTTGTTGTGTGGAATTTCTCTCTTCTTTGTGTTCTCCTTCCAACATATTTCTCTCAGCACACCACTTACCAATGAAAAAATCTTCCCCTTAAAGGGGGAGAGACAATAGTTCAAATCCTAAGATAAAACAGATGGGTATAAGACCTTCCTTCCTGCCAGGTGCATTTCTTTCATTATATGATGAGAGTCCACAAGACATCACATGTAGGATTACACTACACTCCAGGGCGAGGAGGCAAAAACACACCTACATATCATAGCTTTAATCCCCCCCACTCTCCCATAATCCATCAGTCACATTTTTGCCCCCTAGATGGAGTGAGGTAAATTCTGAAGTTGTGATCCTTACTTTGATAAGGGTTCTGTAACCAATTTTTTTTTATTTTTTTTTATTATATTTTTTATTTAGGTTGAAAATCAAAAACAATACAGGATTGCATTATGAGAAGCCAAAGTGAAACAGAAAAGAGCAATTAACAAGATTGTTATTACATATATATAAACTGGAGTTAAGAGATTCCTTGGTATAATGTTATCATACTATAATACTGCATATAATATATGGCAATATTGAACACCGACAAACCTCAGTTTTTGATTCTGTGTGAGATTAAGTTTCCCCTTAAACATTTTTTAACTATAAGTCAAATATAGATTCCCCAAATTACAAACAGTTGCCTGTTTTGGACCACCAGGTATATATACTAGACAGTAGAGGGGAAGCTTTAGGGGAAACGACAAAAAGGGTCACTCTTGGAAACTAACAAATGATTTATTTAAATAGTGACTGTAAAGCCTGGATCAAATATATAGCACGTGGCAGAGGTCTCTGGGGAAATCCATATTTAAGAAACAAAATACTCAAGAAGGACCTAACATCCAACCAAGATAATTAAGCGCTATTAAGACATGCCTGTTTTGGGTATGGTATAAAGATTCAACTTACTTATAATATTGAGTAAGTTATGCTGACCATTCTTGCTAAGGTAGGTGAAAAAAGTGAGGTCAGCACTATGATAGAAAGTAAGAATTACTGTTAAGAGTAATAAGGGTTGCGGTATGGGCGAGATAAACCGAGCAAGCAGTCTTCCTGAACTAGGAGGCCCATTATGTGGT
Organism: Bombina bombina; assembly: GCF_027579735.1. Lineage (NCBI taxonomy): Eukaryota > Metazoa > Chordata > Amphibia > Anura > Bombinatoridae > Bombina > Bombina bombina. Next base: position 5,325,007 of record NC_069504.1, on the reverse strand, counting down.
GGTGGGGGAGGAGGTGGTTGTTCAAATATGGCAGGTAAATACACAGCACATTATTTTAATGGATGTGGGGGAGGATAGTAGCTCAAAACCTTTTAACTAAGCATCATCAGTGTTACATTAGTGCTTAATGTAGACGCCATCTATATAGGTGATATAATGGCGATGGATCAACTTCAATATCTGAAAAGGAACAAAATAGAGGGTTGTTATAAAATAAATGTACAGTTGGGCATAATAAGTCTTAGAGCGCCGCCTCGGCTGCTGGCAACGCCTCTGTTATGGGTCAATAAGTCTCAACAGACAGAAACTTAAAATGAGTTCCTTGGCTTACTATAAAATAAAGATAATTGTTCTGCAAACAGGTCAGAACTTGTGCAAGCAGATGACAGTACTTTCACCCCCAGGTAAGTTGTGCTAGGCACTAATAAGGATGTTTAAAAGACTAATGAATATGTCTAGGATAGCTGTGGGCACAGCACTGTCAATCAGCATACTCATGATTGTATCCTACATACAAGGAGCCAGTGTAGAAAGGTAATAAATGTGAAATCTCATACTAATAGAGAGATACATGGAGGTAGGCATCTTTAAAGTATATGAGAAATAAGTAGCCACTCTTTAAGACTAGTACTTAGGCTAGATTAAAGGCACTATGTGAGTAAAATGAAACAATACTACAGAACCCTGTTTAGATAGTTCTTGTCTATAAGACACAATACAACAAGATATGTGCATAAATGTCCCAGCAATCCTCTGAGCATTGTTAAAGGAGTATATATATATGTATATAAATATAAAGCTTAGAACAAACATCAATGGATATCTTCCTTAACATTAAGGCAGGGAGACTCTGTACCTAGATTTGCTAGCAATCAGATATGTCTTAAACATCAGGGACCCTGGATCCAAGTCTAAATAAAGGCTTCTGTGTAACATTAAACTGTATCGGTGACTGGTCAACCCTGGAAAATTTGGAGACCAGCCCTATTTTCCGTTGACTCAGTATAATGCGCACACCCCATTTTTCTCAAAGGGGATTACTGGGATACTCCTTCCCCCAATATTTTGCTTCAGAATTATATTATATTAGTTTGTATTAAAAACAAAAGGTGCCAGATTGTTATATACACTCTAAAGCCCAATTGCATCCATTAATAACCCTTTTAAATTCTAGCTTTCCAGCCCCAGCTGCTGCAGCCCACCGGGAAATCTCCTGGTATCCTGGTAGGCTAATATGGCCTCTTACCAACATATATCCATCAAGCATATAAGTACACTCAAAGCACAAAACTCAGATTAGTATGTATAATATAAACAGTGACAGTCATCAAGGTCCTTCTTTTAACATTAGCTTTAGTCAGCAGGAGGCAGTGGAGAAAAATATATAAATACCTAGTTGTGACCTGCATATATAGAAGTAGAAGATGTGTCTGTGGAGAGCAGCACAATAAATGTATAACTGGGAATCTTGGAGCAGACCCAAGTAATATAGTAAGCTAAGACAAACGTGTACAAAAATATACAGCTAGATTACGAGTTTTGTCGGTAAAAACTTGCGTTGCTAACGAGCCTTTTTTTTCTAGCGCTCACTTTAAACAACACTGGTATTACAAGTTTTCTGAATGGCTGCGTTAGCCTCAGAAAAGTGAGCGTTGAGCAAATTTAACCCCACTTCTTCCTGTAATAACAGACAGTGCTATTAGGCGCGGACTGGGTACTCAACAGCAACCCAGCTTGCTGATACTTCCAGCGTGTCTCCAGGAACACCTCAGGATCTCCTTTCTTGGACTGGAAAGACAGACTGCCCAAATCTGCAGATTCACAGGTCAGGCAGATAATACTGGCAGTGTCCACGGCTCCCACATTAAGCAAAGACAGTCCCAATATATATGGTTAGGATAAAGGCGGTGTGATTAGTAGAAATGATCAGTAGCAGTTCCAATGTCAAATATAAAAAGATTGAATTTATTAAAAAGTTAAGAGATTTAAAAACTGGAACAGGATAAAGCAAACATATCCCTCCTGTTAACATGAAACGCGTTTCTCTGCTGTAATGCTGTTTCATCAGGCATATATGGCTAACTGATCATAGCTCTACTATATATACACACACACCAAACAAATCAATTAATCAGTATAACGAGCACCTGGAGTTCTCCATCAAGGGGAGGAACCACAGTTTCTTAACCCTTCATCTATGGCTTATACTTCAAATAATTAAAATCAACATAAATATAAATGTGCATATGTCTCATGTAACTTGGGGAAGTTGCAGCCAAATTAGAAGTGTACTTCAAATACATATATTTGCATAGTGATCAAAGGTTAACAAATAAAAATCCATATAGGATCGATGTAAAATTAAAATCAGTGTCATGAAGGAGGAAAATAAAACGCTTAAATAAATACTGCAAAAGTGTATCAAATTGTGTCAAACAAATGTCGTATACATATATATATGTTAACAACGGAGTTTAAAAGAATTAATGCTTAATGTAACGTAACCGCTCACCCTACCAATAAATGACAAGGAGGTACCGCCTACCAATAGTAATCCTTTACGTCAGTCACTAACAACCAGACCCCCTTTCCCCATAACATATATTATTGTTGATCACGTGAACGCCACTGTAGCCAAATGAAACACTTCTCGTCAGGAGCTGCAAATCAATAACTACGTGAGGCTGTGTCACCACTCACTGGAGAGGAAGCGTGTGTGAAAATAAATGGCAGTGGATGATAGCGATGAGAGGCACATGCAGAGGTGGGGGTGTGTAACGTCAACGTCTAACTATTGGTGGAAACGATACACCCACCAGACACCATGCAGCCTATCATACAAATATATAAGATGATAAACAACGGGCGATCATGGAGAAAAACTAAGTGTCCCAATACTACAACAATAATCATCTCATAATGTGATAAAGTGATAATATAGCAAAAAGAACCGAAATACAGACCTACTCAAACGATGTTAAAAATATATAGAATGACCAATGGATAATAAATAATAAATATAAGTATAAGGTGTTCATATTCATACCAATATTGGGATGGTTTTTTTTATATATATATATATATATATATATATATATATATATATATAATAAATGTCCATAGGGCACTGCACACACTTTCAGTAGATCAAAATGCCCGGGGTGCATTCAACAGCAAACATATAAACAGAAAATAAGAACGCACTCGCCGGGTCTTACTTAGATATCATTTAATCAAAGTGACGTTTCGGGGTTGTTAGCCCCGTCCTCAGACCATTCCATATATTAAAATACAAGTCATACATTACCCTCCACCATCAAAACGTACTACCGGAAGTGCCTCCGGCATCCTGCAGGTCACATTGCGCAGGTCCGCCGGTTGCCCCAGCAACCAAAGTAAACAAACTGTAAAACGGAACAAAAGTTGTTAGACAATGCATTAACAAAGCTATCTGCAGTAAATATTATGGGCAATATCTAAGAATTATGGTCACCTTTATTCAGTTAGTGTATTCACCATAAATATCCACTATTTGAGTCTCAAGCTTAATACAAGTATACTACGAGTATACCAGGTTGTCATACCAACCACTGTAATAGGCATACGTCATTGGGGACTCAAATAGCCAATATTAAATAGACATTACAGATATTGATATCGCTCAGCTGTAATCATTTGCACATATTAAGGTATAAATATTTCCTAAATCCCTATAAACTACTCCCTATATTTAGATACTCCCCTAAGCTATAACATATATGTTCCATAATGTGGGACTAAATCAGGGCTATGATTATAGAGGGAACATGAAATGTGTTTTAACTCATTTTTTGAGCACTGTAACGTACTAACATAACTCCCCAACACATAAGCGATGTTTCTGCCTGGATGACATTATAGAAAACAGTGCCAATCCAATTGTGTATTTAACCCCTTGGGGAATAAAGTCCCCAAGTTGTAAATCCACCTGGATTCTTTTTGCAATAAAAGATTGGCTCTATCACCACCCCTATTGAGTTTGGGCACGTGATTCTTTTTCTTGAATTGCCAGCCTAATAGCAGCGCGATGGTTGGCCATGCGGATACAGAGGGTGTCAACCGTCTTGCCTACATAAAAAAGGCCACATGGACAATGTAAGAGATAAACTATGAATTCTGTTGTACACGTTACTCTATATCTAATCGTGTACTTTCTATTCTATATAGTATGGGGATGTAAGAATGTCTTGGTGTTACTCAACCCACTGCACGTAGTGCAGCCGAGACATCTATAGCATCCCACTTTCGGAGATTGGAGCCAAGTTGTCTTCTTGTAGCTGTCCACAGGATCCACTTTAACTAGAGTGTCCCTTAATGATCTTCCTCTCCTGTAGCTCACTCTTGGAGGCCCCATTGTGGTAAATGGTAGTGTTGGATCACTTGTCACTATCTCCCATTGATCTCTTACAATTTCTGGTACTTCCTTCTTATCAGCGGTGTATGTAGTTAGGTAGGTCAGACGATTTTCCGTCCCCAGAGGTTCTCTTGTGCATAGGGCCTTATCCTGTTTCATATTCCAGAACTCTGAGAGATGTTTATCAATATGAGCTTGTTGATATCCTCTTTGTAGAAATCTTTCTTTCATGTCCAGTAGTTGTTCTTTGGCTTTCTCAGGGTCACTATTATTACGGACTACCCGTTTGAATTGTGATATTGGTAGAGCCCGCTTTAAGCCAGGTGGGTGGCAGCTTGTGGCTTGTAATAATGAGTTTCTGTCCGTAATTTTTCGGAAGAGAGTGGTTCCCAATTCATCCCTCTGAATGGAGATTCGTAGATCTAAGAAATCCACTGTGGTTTTGTTGTAATCCATTTTAAACTGTAGATTTGGTAGAACCTGATTCAATTGCTGGAACTAATTAGATAATTCACTTTCTGAGCCATCCCAAACCAAGAACAAATCGTCAATATAGCGGCGAAAGAATAGTATCCTAGTGTCCTTGAACAATTCTGTGTGATATTGTTCAAATTCCGCCATTTATATGTTGGCGTACGATGGGGCCACACTCGACCCCATCGCCGTTCCAAGCAATTGAAGAAAGTATCTATTCTCAAAACGAAAATAGTTCATCTTAAGGCAGAATTCCAAAAGTTCTAGTAGCCAATCCATATTTGGACCTACGTACGGATATCTGCACAGGTGATAACGTACAGCCTCTATACCTTGGTGATGTGGTATCACCGTATAAAGGCTCACCACATCAAGGGTAACCAGATATTCAGTTCCCTTCAGTCCTTTGATTGCCTTTAGTTCCTTAATCAAGGAAATAGAATCTAATAGGAATGATGGCATATTATTAGCAGATCAATTAAGCAAAGGATGTATGGCTTCCAAAGATCTTTGCAGGAACAACTTGACGAAGATGGAGAGAAAAGCTTTACAGGATCTAAAGGCAAATCATTCCATTATTTTCCGCGAAGCAGACAAAGGTGGGGCGGTAGTACTATTCATACTATCAACAGGAGATTATGTCCCAGTTGCAAGATAAAAACACCTATAGACAACTACCTGGGGATCCAATTTGGACATTCAAGAGACAAGTGGATGAGTCTTTACACAATGCCCTAACGGGCGGGTTGATTGATGAAAAATTGCTGACCTATCTAACAGTACAGTTCCCAAGGACGCCAGTGTTTTATACACTGCCGAAGGTACATAAACACGCCACCCGACCACCAGGGAGAACAATAGTGTCAGCAATAGGATCTCTACTACAACCAATTGCTGTGTATTTAGATTCTATCTTGCAACCCATTGTCCATAATATGCCATCATTCCTATTAGATTCTATTTCCTTGATTAAGGAACTAAAGGCAATCAAAGGACTGAAGGGAACTGAATATCTGGTTACCCTTGATGTGGTGAGCCTTTATACGGTGATACCACATCACCAAGGTATAGAGGCTGTACGTAATCACCTGTGCAGATATCCGTACGTAGGTCCAAATATGGATTGGCTACTAGAACTTTTGGAATGCTGCCTTAAGATGAACTATTTTCATTTTGAGAATAGATACTTTCTTCAATTGCTTGGAACGGCGATGGGGTCGAGTGTGGCCCCATCGTATGCCAACATATACATGGCGGAATTTGAACAATATCACACAGAATTGTTCAAGGACACTAGGATACTATTCTTTTGCCGCTATATTGACGATTTGTTCTTGGTTTGGGATGGCTCAGAAAGTGAATTATCTAATTGGTTCCAGCAATTGAATCAGGTTCTACCAAATCTACAGTTTAAAATGGATTACAACAAAACCACAGTGGATTTCTTAGATCTCCGAATCTCCATTCAGAGGGATGAATTGGGAACCACTCTCTTCCGAAAAATTACGGACAGAAACTCATTATTACAAGCCACAAGCTGCCACCCACCTGGCTTAAAGCGGGCTCTACCAATATCACAATTCAAACGGGTAGTCCGTAATAATAGTGACCCTGAGAAAGCCAAAGAACAACTACTGGACATGAAAGAAAGATTTCTAAAAAGAGGATATCAACAAGCTCATATTGATAAACATCTCTCAGAGTTCTAGAATATGAAACAGGATGAGGCCCTATGCACAAGAGAAATTCTGGGGACGGAAAATCGTCTGACCTACCTAACTACATAAACCGCTGATAAGAAGGAAGTACCAGAAATTGTAAGAGATCAATGGGAGATAGTCACAAGTGATCCAACACTACCATTTACCACAATGGGGCCTCCAAGAGTGAGCTACAGGAGAGGAAGATCATTAAGGGACACTCTAGTTAAAGTGGATCCTGTGGACAGCTACAAGAAGACAACTTGGCTCCAATCTCCGAAAGTGGGATGCTATAGATGTCTCGGCTGCACTACGTGCAGTGGGTTGAGTAACACCAAGACATTCTTACATCCCCATACTAATAGAAAGTACACGATTAGATATAGAGTAACGTGTACAACAGAATTCATAGTTTATCTCTTACATTGTCCATGTGGCCTTTTTTATGTAGGCAAGACGGTTGACACCCTCCGTATCCGCATGGCCAACCATCGCGCTGCTATTAGGCTGGCAATTCGAGAAAAAGAATCAGAACAGCCTGTTGCAAGGCATTTTGCGATGTGTGGCCATACGGTTAGTGATCTAAGATATGTGATCATTGATCACGTGCCCAAACTCAATAGGGGTGGTGATAGAGCCAATCTTTTATTGCAAAAAGAATCCAGGTGGATTTACAACTTGGGGACTTTATTCCCCAAGGGGTTAAATACACAATTGGATTGGTACTGTTTTCTATAATGTCATCCAGGCAGAAACATCGCTTATGTGTTGGGGAGTTATGTTAGTACGTTACAGTGCTCAAAAAATGAGTTAAAACACATTTCATGTTCCCTCTATAATCGTAGCCCTGATTTAGTCCCACATTATGGAACATATATGTTATAGCTTAGGGGAGTATCTAAATATAGGGAGTAGTTTATAGGGATTTAGGAAATATTTATACCTTAATATGTGCAAATGATTACAGCTGAGCGATATCAATATCTGTAATGTCTATTTAATATGGGCTATTTGAGTCCCCAATGACATAGTCCTATTACAGTGGTTGGTATGACAACCTGGTATACTCGTAGTATACTTGTATTATGCTTGAGACTCAAATAGTGGATATTTATGGTGAATACACTAACTGAATAAAGGTGACCATAATTCTTAGATATTGCCCATAATATTTACTGCAGATAGCTTTGTTAATGCATTGTCTAACAACTTTTGTCCCGTTTTACAGTTTGTTTACTTTGGTTGCTGGGGCAACCGGCGGACCTGCGCAATGTGACCTGCAGGACGCTGGAGGCACTTCCGGTAGTACGTGGTGATGGTGGAGGGTAATGTATAAAAGTTTGACTTGTATTTTAATTTATGTAATGGTCTGAGGACGGGGCTAACAACCCCGAAACGTCACTTTGATTAAATGATATCTAAGTAAGACCCAGCGAGTGTGTTCTTATTATATATATATATATATATATATATATATATATATATATATATATATATATATATATATATATATTCAAAGTGACTAAATGTATAATTAATTAGTGCATATTCGCCGTTCTACACCTAATATGAAGTAAGTGATATCTACAAAAAAACGAATATAAAGGGTCCATAGAATATAAACCAACAAAGATATAAAAATAGAGCAAAAACAGACCAGTCCCTAAGGCTCATAAGAACTACTGGAATAGTAAAAAGTGAATAAGTGAAAAATATGTATAAAGAGGAAACCTAGAATGTGAAACTACAGATAGGAAGACCTATTGTTGCGGGTATCAATGGTGTCACGGATAGACTTTCTGAATATATTGATATATTTTTACAGAAATATGTTATACATCTACCTTCATATATCCGTGACACCAGTGACCTTCTCAACAAATTAAGTACCTTTGTGTGTAGGGGAAAACATATTTGGCCCACTTGTGATGTAGGAGCCCTGTACTCGAATATCCCCCATGAGATTGGAATTTGAGTGATTCAAACTTTCTTAAATGATGATATATATATATGTAACTGTCGCAAAAGGAATTCCTGGTAACAATAATAGTGTTTATTTTGAAGCACAACTATTTTCAGTTCCTTGATGATTTTTATTTGCAGGTTAGGGGTACGGCGATGGGCACCAGGTTCGCGCCCAGTTTTGCCAACCTCTATAGAAGTCATATTTATGGCTCAAACTGGGCGCAGAACCTTGTGTTCTATGGCCGTTATATAGACAACCTGCTTTTTATTTGGGACGGCGCCTCTCAGGAGGCAGAATTGTTTGTAAAGCATCTTAATAATAATGAGATGGGCCTCACATTTACATGTAATATTCAGCCACAAAGAATTGAATTTCTGGATGTATTGTTACAGTGGGGACCTGGAGGGAGTGTTTGTTCTTCAACTTTCTTTAAGAAAGTCGATAGTAACAACTTTTTGCATTTTTCTAGTAACCATTTGAAAAGTTGGAAGACGAACATTCCCTTCAGTCAATTTAATAGAATCAGGAGGAATGGAAGTACATTAGAAATCTATGATGAACAATCCTCAATTTTAGTGGAAAGATTTAAGGCTAAGGGTTATCCTCAGGCTCTTATCAAAAATAGCCAAGAGAAAGCAATAAATTTGAATAGAACATCTATCTTTAAAGGTAAAACTAAAATTAAGGACAGTACTACCACTAATGAGACTAAGGATATGTGCCAACCTAATGCAGTACAATTCCAACCACAGAGCTATCAGAAAGTCCTTAGCGAAACACTGGCAGATCTTACAGAAAGATCCGGTTCTCAAACAGATTTTAGAGAATCATCCTCAGGTCACCTTTAGGAGGGCTCCTGCCCTTAAACAAAAACTTGCTCCAAGTAAGATAGTAATGTCCAAAAAAGTTAGGAATATAACAAATAATAATGCAGGATTCTATCAGCCAATCGGAATTAAGGTAGGAAAAATTTGATTGGTTGATTTAATCAGCCAATCGGATTGAAGTTCAATCCGATTGGCTGATTGGATCAGCCAATAGAATTGACCTCGCATTCTATTGGCTGATTGGTTGATTTAATCAGCCAATCGGATTGAAGTTCAATCCGATTGGCTGATTGGATCAGCCTATAGAATTGACCTCGCATTCTATTGGCTGATCCAATCAGCCAATCGGATTGAACTTCAATCCGATTGGCTGATTAAATCAACCAATCGGATTTTTCCTACCTTAATTCCGATTGACTGATAGGATTCTATCAGCCAATCAGAATTCGAGGGACGCCATCTTGGATGACGTCATTTAAAGGACCAGCCATTCGTCGTGTAGTCGTCGGCCTAGAAGGATGTTCTGCGCTGGAGGTCTTCAAGATGGAGCCGTTCCTCGTCGGATGGATGAAGATAGAAGATGCCGCTTGGATGAAGATGTCTGCCGGTCCGGATGTCCTCTTCTGCCCGGATAAGATGAAGACTTTTGCCGGTCCGGATGTCCTCTTCTGCCACATCGGATGACCACTTGTGCCCGGCTGGGTGAAAACGGCTCAAGGTAGGGTGATCTTCAATGGGGTAGTGTTAGGTTTTTTTAAGGGGGGATCGGGTGGGTTTTAGAGTAGGGGTGTGTGGGTGGTGGGTTGTAATGTTGAGGGGGGTATTGTATTTCTTTTTTTTTACAGGTAAAAGAGCTGATTACTTTGGGGCAATGCCCCGCAAAAAGCCCTTTTAAGTTATTTAGTTTAGGATAGGGAATTTTATTATTTTGGGGGGCTTTTTTATTTTATTAGGGGGCTTAGATTAGGTGTAATTATATTAAACTTCTTGTAATATTTTTTTATTTCTTTCATGTAATTGGCAAGAGTCCATGTGCTAGTGACGTATGGGATATACATTCCTACCTGGAGGGGCAAAGTTTCCCAAACCTCAAAATGCCTATAAATACACCCCTCACCACACCCACAATTCAGTTTTACAAACTTTGCCTCCCATGGAGGTGGTGAAGTAAGTTTGTGCTAGATTCTACGTTGATATGCGCTTCGCAGCAGGCTGGAGCCCGGTTTTCCTCTCAGAGTGCAGTGAATGTCAGAGGGATGTGAAGAGAGTATTGCCTATTTGAATTCAATGGTTTCCTTCTACGGGATCTATTTCATAGGTTCTCTGTTATCGGTCGTAGAGATTCATCTCTTACCTCCCTTTTCAGATCGACGATATACTCTTATATACCATTACCTCTACTGATTCTCGTTTCAGTACTGGTTTGGCTGTCTACTATATGTAGATGAGTGTCTTAGGGTAAGTAAGTCTTATTTTTTATGACACTCTAAGCTATGGTTGGGCACTTTATATGTAAAGTTCTAAATATATGTGTTTAAACTTATATTTGCCTTGATTCAGGATAATCAGTATTCCTTATTTCAGACAGTCAGTTTCATTATTTGGGATAATGCATATGAAATATTTTTCTCCTACATTGGTGTGTCCGGTCCACGGCTTCATCCTTACTTGTGGGATATTCTCATTCCCTACAGGAAATGGCAAAGAGAGCACAACAGCAGAGCTGTCCATATAGCTACCCCTCTATCTCTGCCCCCCAGTCATTCTCTTTGCCGCTCTGTACAAGTAGCATCTCCACGGGGATGGTAAAGAGTATGTGGTGTTAGTTGTAGTTTTTTATTTCTTCTATCAAGAGTTTGTTATTTTAAAATAGTGCCGGTTTGTATGATTTTAGCACCAGTAACTGAAATCGATTGCTGTTCCCACGCAGGACTGTTAAACCAGAGAACTTTCAAGGGGGGAACAGTTTGCAGGCTTATCTGCTTCAGGTATGATCAGTCACTTTTCTAACAAGACCAAGTAATGCTAGAAGACTGTCAGTTATCCCTTCTGGGATAGGTAAGCCATTTTCTTAGACTCAGTAACAGAATTAAGGCTTATAATTTGGGCTCTCTGCTGGTTGACACTATTGTGGGCTAAGTCGTTTCTTTTTTATCATGTTTATGTGACTTTGAAGTGTTTTTTTCAAACTTTAAAACACTTTTGGGTATGTTATTTGCGCCTGGCAGCCGTTTAGACACCTATTTTGGTCAGAAAGGCCCCTTCACTCTGGAATGCAGCGGGAGGAGGCCTCATTTTCGCGCCTCAGTTGCGCAGTTGCTTTTCATCAGAAGGTTCATGCAGCTTCACGTGGAAGGTCAAGAGGCTTAGAAAAGGACTTATAAGAGGTTTATTTCGTTTTCCATAAGGAAGGTAAAAGCGGCGGTGGAGACTGTGGCAGGGGACTGTAGTGTATTAACCGGTTAATTGCTGTTATCAGCTCCGGTTTGGGTATTTAAGGGTCAATTGGTCTGAACATTTTTGTGCAATACTTTCATAGCTTTAAGACACTACGGTGAAAATTTCAGAAAGATCGGATATTTCTTTGATGTTTTTCTGACGTTTCAGTAATAAAGTGTGCTCCTTTATTATTTAAAGAGACAGTAACGGTTTTGTATAAAATTTACTTTTTTTGCATTATAAAGCTGCCTAGGTTTGTCTAACATGTCTGTGCCTTCAGATAGCCTATGTTCTGTGTGTATGGAGGACAAGGTGGTTCCACCATTAAATGTTTGTGCGAAGTGTGCCATAGGGTCCAAACAAATTAAGGACAGTACTGTCACATTTAAAAATGTTGCCCAAGATGATTCTTTAAATGAAGGTAGTGGGGATAGTTCATCATCCTCTCCTTCTGTGTCAACTCCAGCATTGCCCACGCAAGCGATACCTAGTACGTCTAGCGCGCCAATGGCGGTTACTATGCAGCAATTAGCAGCAGTAATGGATAATTCACTAGCAGCTTTTTTATCCAAACTGCCAGCTTATCCTAGAAAGCGCGATTGCTCAGTTTTAAATACAGAGGATGAGCAGGCAGACGCTGAGGATAATTTATCTATTATGCCCTCACATCAATCTGATTTGGCGGTGAGGGAGGGCCTGTCTGAAGGAGAAATTTCTGACACAGGAAAACTTTCTCAACAGGCAGAGCCTGATATAGTTGCATTCAAATTTAAGCTGGAACACCTCCGCGCTCTGCTTAAGGAGGTGCTAGCTACTCTTGATGATTGTGATCCTTTTGTGATTCCAGAGAAATTGTGCAAAATGGACAAATTCTTAGAGGTCCCTGTGCACGCTGATGCTTTTTTCGATACCCAAGAGGGTGGCGGATATAGTGACTAAGGAGTGGGAGAAGCCAGGTGTTCCTTTTGTTCCCCCTCCTATATTTAAGAAAATGTTCCCCATAGTTGACCCTAGAAGGGACGCATGGCAGACGGTTCCTAAGGTAGAGGGGGCAGTTTCGACATTAGCTAAGCGCACAACTATTCCAATAGAGGACAGTTGCGCTTTTAAAGATCCGATGGATAAAAAATTAGGATTGCTTAAGAAAATTTTTGTTCAGCAAGGTTTTCTTCTTCAACCAATTTCGTGCATTATTCCTGTCACCACAGCGGCGTCTTTTTGGTTCGATGAACTAGAAAATTTGCTACAGAAGGAGACTCCATATGATGAAGTCATGGACAGAATTTACGCACTGAAGTTGGCTAATTCTTTTATTTTAAATGCCGCTTTTCAATTAGTTAAATTAGCGGCGAAAAATTCAGGTTTTGCAATAGTGGCACGCAGAGCGCTTTGGCTAAAATCTTGGTCGGCGGATGTGTCGTCAAAAACAAAATTGCTTAATATTCCTTTCAAGGGTAAGACCCTATTCGGGCCAGAGTTGAAAGAGATTATTTCAGACATCACTGGGGGAAAGGGCCATGCCCTTCCACAGGATAGGCCTTTCAAAGCGAAGAATAAGTCTAATTTTCGTTCCTTTCGCAACTTCAGGAACGGACCAGCTTCTAACTCTCAAGCCTCTAGACAAGAGGATAACACTTCCCAGTCCAAGCCAGCATGGAAACCATTGCAAGGCTGGAACAAGGGGAAACAGGCCAAGAAGCCTGCTGCTCTAACCAAATCAGCATGAAAGGATAGCCCCCGATCCGGGACCGGATCTGGTGGGGAGCAGACTCTCTCTCTTTGCTCAGGCTTGGGCAAGAGATGTTCCAGACCCCTGGGCTTTAGAGATTGTCTCTCAGGGGTATCTCCTAGAATTCAAAGGGAAGGTTTCACATTTCTCGCTTGTCTTCAGACCAGACAAAGAGACAGGCATTTTTACATTGCATAGAAGACCTTTTCAAAATGGGAGTGATTCACCCAGTTCCAAAAGCAGAACAAGGACTGGGTTTTTACTCAAACCTGTTTGTAGTTCCCAAAAAGGAGGGAACGTTCAGGCCAATTCTGGACTTAAAAATCCTAAACAAATTTCTCAGAGTTCCATCATTCAAGATGGAAACAATTCGAACAATTCTGCCTATGATCCAGGAGGGTCAATACATGACTACTGTGGACCTAAAGGATGCATACCTGCATATTCCAATCCACAAAAATCACCATCAGTTCCTAAGATTTGCATTTCTGGACAAGCATTACCAGTTTGTGGCCCTTCCTTTCGGGTTGGCCACCGCTCCAAAAATTTTCACAAAGGTGCTAGGGTCCCTTCTAGCGGTGCTAAGACCACGGGGCATTGCAGTAGCAACTTACCTAGACGACATCTTAATACAGGCGTCGTCTCTTCCCAGAGCCAAGGCTCATACGGATATTGTTCTAGCCTTTTTAAGGTCTCACGGGTGGAAGGTGAACGTAGAAAAGAGTTCTCTGTCCCCGGTCACAAGGGTTCCCTTCCTGGGAACAATAATAGATTCGGCAGAAATGAAGATCTTTCTGACGGAGGTCAGGAAGTCAAAACTCTCAAAAGCTTGTCGAGTCCTTCATGCCATTGCTCAGCCGTCTGTGGCTCAGTGCATGGAGGTTATCGGTCTAATGGTGGCGGCAATGGACATTGTCCCATTTGCCAGAATTCATCTAAGACCACTGCAATTGTGCATGCTCAAGCAATGGAATGGGGATTATGCAGACTTGTCTCCCCAGATACAGATGGACCATGAAACCAGAGACTCGCTTCTCTGGTGGTTGGCTCAGGATCACCTGTCGCAGGGAATGAGTTTCCGCAGACCAGAGTGGATCATTGTCACGACCGACGCCAGTCTCCTAGGCTGGGGCGCGGTGTGGGACTCCCTGAAAGCTCAGGGTCTATGGTCTCGGGAAGAATCTCTTCTCCCGATAAACATTTTGGAACTAAGAGCGATATTCAATACGCTTCTGGCTTGGCCTCAACTAGCGAAGGCCAAATTCATAAGATTTCAGTCGGACAACATGACGACTGTAGCGTACATCAATCATCAGGGAGGAACGAAGAGTTCCCTGGCGATGAGAGAAGTATCCAAGATCATCAAATTGGCGGAGGATCACTCCTGCCATCTATCTGCAATTCACATCCCAGGAGTAGACAACTGGGAGGCGGATTATTTGAGTCGTCAGACTTTCCATCCGGGGGAGTGGGAACTTCACCCGGAGGTCTTTGCCCAGTTAACTCAACTATGGGGCATTCCAGATCTGGATCTGATGGCGTCTCGTCAGCACTCCAAGGTTCCACGCTACGGGTCCAGGTCCAGGTCCAGGGATCCCAAGGCGACATTGGTAGATGCATTAGGGGCGCCTTGGTCATTCAATCTAGCGTATGTCTTTCCACCGTTTCCTCTACTCCCCAGGCTAGTAGCCAGGATCAAACAGGAGAAGGCTTCGGTGATTCTAATAGCTCCTGCGTGGCCACGCAGGACTTGGTATGCAGACCTGGTGAATATGTCATCGGCTCCACCATGGAAGCTACCATTGAGACAGGACCTTCTAGTGCAAGGCCCATTCGAACATCCAAACCTAGTTTCTCTGCAGCTGACTGCTTGGAGATTGAATGCTTGATTCTATCTAAGCGTGGGTTTTCGGAATCAGTTATAGATACTCTGGTTCAGGCTAGAAAGCCTGTAACCAGGAGAATTTACCATAAGATATGGCAGAAATATCTCTATTGGTGCGAATCCAAGGGTTACTCATGGAGTAAAATTAGAATTCCAAGGATTCTTTCCTTTCTCCAAGAAGGTTTAGAGAAAGGTCTGTCAGCTAGTTCTTTAAAGGGACCGATATCTGCTCTGTCTGTCTTGTTACACAAACGTCTGGCAGCCGTACCAGATGTTCAGGCGTTCGTACAGGCGTTGGTCAGAATCAAGCCTGTCTACAGACCTGTGACTCCTCCATGGAGTCTAAATCTAGTTCTTTCAGTTCTTCAAGGGGTTCCGTTTGAACCTTTACATTCCATAGATATTAAGTTACTATCTTGGAAAGTTTTGTTTTTGGTTGCTATTTCTTCTGCTAGAAGAGTTTCTGAATTGTCTGCTTTGCAGTGTAATTCACCCTATCTGGTGTTCCATACAGATAAGGTCGTATATAATAGGAATATTAACCAGGAAATAGTTGTTCCTTCTCTGTGTCCTAATCCAGTTTCTAAAAAGGAACGTTTGTTACACAATCTAGATGTGGTTCGTGCTTTAAAATTCTATCTAGAAGCAACAAAGGATTTCAGACAGACATCTTCATTGTTTGTCGTCTATTCCGGTAAGAGGAGAGGTCAGAAAGCTACTGCTACCTCTCTTTCCTTCTGGTTAAAAAGCATCATCCGATTGGCTTATGAGACTGCCGGACGGCAGCCTCCTGAACGAATTACTGCTCATTCTACTAGAGCTGTGGCTTCCACATGGGCCTTCAAGAATGAGGCTTCTGTTGAACAGATCTGTAAGGCAGCGACGTGGTCTTCTCTGCATACTTTTGCCAAATTTTACAAATTTGATACTTATGCTTCTTCGGAGGCTATTTTTGGGAGAAAGGTTTTACAAGCAGTGGTGCCTTCCGTTTAGGTTACCTGACTTGCTCCCTCCCTTCATCCGTGTCCTAAAGCTTTGGTATTGGTTCCCACAAGTAAGGATGAAGCCGTGGACCGGACACACCAATGTAGGAGAAAACAGAATTTATGTTTACCTGATAAATTTCTTTCTCCTACGGTGTGTCTGGTCCACGGCCCGCCCTGGCTTTTAGTCAGGTATACAATTTTTGTTTTTTGTACACTACAGTCACCACTGCACCCTATGGTTCTCCTATTTCTCCTGACCGTCGGTCGAATGACTGGGGGGCGGAGCTAGAGGGGGAGCTATATGGACAGCTCTGCTGTTGTGCTCTCTTTGCCATTTCCTGTAGGGAATGAGAATATCCCACAAGTAAGGATGAAGCCGTGGACCGGACACACCGTAGGAGAAAGAAATTTATCAGGTAAACATAAATTCTGTTTTTTCTTACCTTAAAGTTTTTTTTCAATTGACTTTTTTTCCCTGTGGGCTGTTAGGCTCGCGGGGGCTGAAAATGCTTCAATTTATTGCGTTATTTTTGGCGCTGACTTTTTTGGCGCAAAAATTTTGTCGTATGGTTGCATCATATTTGACGTTCAGACGTTTTTTTGCGCCAAAATTGTGGGCGTCGTTTTTCGGCGTCACAGGATGTGGCGTCATACTTGGCACCAAAAAATATGGGCGTTATACTTGGCGCCAATAATGTGGGCGTCATTTTTGGCGCCAAAAAATGTGGGCGTCATTCTTGTCTCCACCTTTTTTTCACATTATTTCAGTCTCATTTTTCATTGCTTCTGGTTGCTAGAGGCTTGTTCATTTGGCATTTTTTCCCATTCCTGAAACTGTCATTTAAGGAATTTGATAATTTTGCTTTATATATTGTTTTTTCTATTACATATTGCAAGATGTCTCAACATGACCCTGGATCAGAATCTACTTCTGGAAAGACGCTGCCTGATGCTGGTTCTACCAAAGTTAAGTGCATCTGTTGTAAACTTTTGGTAACTGTTCCTCCAGCTGTTGTTTGTGATAACTGTCATGATAAACTTTCTAATGCAGATTGTATTTCCATTAGTAATAATCCATTACCTGTTGTTGTTCCTTCAACATCTAATGTTCAGGATGTCCCTGTTAATGTAAAAGAATTTGTTTCTAAATCTATTAGGAAGGCTCTGTCTGTTATTCCTCCTTCCAGTAAGCGTAAAAGGTCTTTTAAAACTTCTCATATTTCAGATGAATTTTTAAGTGACCGTCATCATTCTGACTTATCTGTTTCTGATGAGGATCTATCTGGTTCAGAAGATTCTGCCTCAGATATTGACACTGACAAATCTTCATATTTGTTTAAGATGGAGTTTATTCGTTCTTTACTTAAAGAAGTGTTAATTGCATTAGATATGGAGGAGTCTAGTCCTCTTGATACTAAATCTACTAAGCGTTTAAATTCGGTTTTCAAACCTCATGTAGTTATTCCTGAAGTTTTTCCAGTTCCTGATGCTATTTCAGAAGTAATTTCTAGGGAATGGAATAGTCTGGGTACTTCATTTACTCCTTCCCAAAGGTTTAGGAAATTGTACCCTGTGCCATCTGATAGATTAGAGTTTTGGGATAAAATCCCTAAAGTTGATGGGGCTATTTCTACTCTTGCTAAACGTACTACTATTCCTACGGCAGATAGTACTTCGTATAAGGATCCTTTAGATAGGAAGCTTGAATCCTTTCTAAGGAAGGCTTATTTATGTTCAGGTAATCTTCTTAGACCTGCTATTTCTTTGGCTGATGTTGCTGCAGCTTCAACTTTCTGGTTGGAGGCTTTAGCGCAACAAGTGTCAGACCATAATGCTTATAGCATTGTTAAACTTCTTCAACATGCTAATAACTTTATTTGTGATGTCATTTTTGATATCATTAGAATTGATGTCAGATATATGTCTTTAGCTATTTTAGCTAGAAGAGCTTTATGGCTTAAATCTTGGAATGCAGATATGACTTCTAAGTCAACTTTGCTTTCTCTTTCTTTCCAAGGTAATAAATTATTTGGTTCACAGTTGGATTCTATTATTTCAACTGTTACTGGGGGGAAAGGAACCTTTTTGCCTCAGGACAAAAAATCTAAGGGTAAATACAGGGCTGCTAATCGTTTTTGTTCCTTTCGTCAGAATAAAGAACAGAAGCCTGACCCTTCCCCTAAAGGAACGGTTTCCGTTTGGAAACCTTCTCCAGTCTGGAATAAATCCAAGCCTTTTAGAAAGTCAAAACCAGCCCCTAAATCCGCATGAAGCTGCAGCCCTCATTCCAGCGCAGCTGGTAGGGGGCAGGTTACGATTTTTCAAAGATGTTTGGATCAATTCGATTCACAGTCTTTGGATTCAGAACATTGTTTCTCAAGGATACAGAATAGGTTTCAAGATAAGACCTCCTGTGAGAAGATTTTTTCTCTCTCGCATTCCAGTAAACCCAGTGAAGGCTCAGGCATTTCTAAAATGTGTTTCAGATCTCGAGTTGGCTGGGGTAATTGTACCAGTTCCAGTTCTGGAACGGGGTCTGGGGTTTTACTCAAATCTCTTCATTGTACCAAAGAAGGAGAATTCCTTCAGACCAGTTCTGGATCTAAAAATATTGAATCGTTATGTAAGAATACCAACATTCAAAATGGTGACTATAAGGACTATTCTGCCTTTTGTTCAGCAAGGGCATTATATGTCCACAATAGATTTACAGGATGCATATCTTCATATTCCAATTCATCCAGATCACTATCAGTTTCTGAGATTCTCTTTTCTAGACAAGCATTACCAGTTTGTTGCCCTTCCGTTTGGCCTAGCAACAGCTCCAAGGATCTTTTCAAAGGTTCTCGGTGCCCTTCTCTCTGTAATCAGATAACAGGGTATTGCGGTATTTCCTTATTTGGACGATATCTTGGTACTTGCTCAGTCTTTACATTCTGCAGAATCTCATACAAATCAACTTGTGTTGTTTCTTCAAAAACATGTTTGGAGGATCAATTTACCAAAGAGTCCTTTGATTCCTCAGACAAAGGTAACCTTTTTGGGCTTTCAAATAGATTCAGTGTCCATGACTTTGTCTCTAACAGAAAAGAGACGTCTGAAGTTGGTTTCAGCTTGTCGAAACCTTCAGTCTCAGTCATTCCCTTCGGTAGCTTTTTGCATGGAAATTCTAGGTCTCATGACTGCTGCATCGGACGCGATCCCCTTTGCTCGTTTTCACATGAGACCTCTTCAGCTTTGTATGCTGAACCAGTGGTGCAGGGATTATACAAGGATATCACAAATAATATCCTTAAATCCCAATGTTCGGTCTTCTCTGACTTGGTGGTTGGATCACCATCGTTTAATTCAAGGGGCCTCTTTTGTTCGCCCAACCTGGACTGTGATCTCAACAGATGCGAGTCTTTCAGGTTGGGGAGCTGTATGGGGATCTCTGACAGCGCAGGGGGTTTGGGAATCTCAGGAGGCGAGATTACCAATCAACATTTTGGAACTCCATGCGATTTTCAGAGCTCTTCAGTTCTGGCCTCTTCTGAAGAGAGAATCGTTTATTTGTTTTCAGACGGACAATGTCACAACCGTGGCGTATGTCAATCATCAAGGTGGGACTCGCAGTCCTCAAGCTATGAAAGAAGTATCTCGGATACTTGTATGGGCGGAATCCAGCTCCTGTCTAATTTCTGCGGTTCACATCCCAGGTGTAGACAATTGGGAAGCGGATTATCTCAGTCGCCAGACGTTACATCCGGGCGAATGGTCTCTTCACCCAGAGGTATTTCTTCAGATTGTTCAAATCTGGGGACTTCCAGAAATAGATCTGATGGCCTCTCACCTAAACAAGAAACTTCCCAGGTATCTGTCCAGATCCAGGGATCCTCAGGCGGAGGCAGTGGACGCGTTGTCGCTTCCTTGGAATTATCATCCTGCCTATATCTTTCCGCCTCTAGTTCTTCTTCCAAAAGTGATTTCCAAAATTCTAATGGAACGTTCGTTTGTACTGCTGGTGGCTCCAGCATGGCCTCACAGGTTTTGGTATGCAGATCTCATTCGGATGGCCAGTTGCCAACCTTGGACACTTCCGTTAAGACCAGACCTTCTATCTCAAGGCCCATTTTTCCATCAGGATCTCAAATCATTAAATTTGAAGGTATGGAAATTGAACGCTTGATTCTTAGTCATAGAGGTTTCTCTGACTCAGTAATTAATACTATATTACAGGCTCGTAAATCTGTGTCTAGAAAGATTTATTATCGAGTCTGGAAGACTTACATTTCTTGGTGTTCTTCTCATAAGTTATCCTGGCATTCTTTTAGAATTCCTAGAATTTTACAGTTTCTTCAGGATGGTTTGGATAAAGGTTTA
This sequence comes from Bombina bombina, assembly GCF_027579735.1. Classification (NCBI taxonomy): domain Eukaryota; kingdom Metazoa; phylum Chordata; class Amphibia; order Anura; family Bombinatoridae; genus Bombina; species Bombina bombina. Next base: position 5,304,246 of record NC_069504.1, on the reverse strand, counting down.
TCTGCAAGTTCTTTGAAAGGACAAATCTCTGCTCTTTCTGTTCTTTTTCACAGAAAGATTGCTAATCTTCCTGATATTCATTGTTTTGTGTAGGCTTTGTTCGTATCAAGCCTGTCATTAAGTCCATCTCTCCTCCTTGGAGTCTTAATTTGGTTCTGAGGGCTTTACAGGCTCCTCCGTTTGAACCTATGCATTCTCTGGATATTAAATTACTTTCTTGGAAAGTTTTGTTCCTTTTGGCCATCTCTTCTGCTAGAAGAGTTTCTGAGTTATCTGCTCTTTCTTGTAAATCTCCTTTTCTGATTTTTCATCAGGATAAGGCAGTGTTGCGGACTTCATTTCAATTTTTACCTAAGGTTGTGAATTCTAACAACATTAGTAGAGAAATTCTTGTTCCTTCATTGTGCCCTAATCCTAAGAATTCAAAGGAGAGATCTTTACATTCTTTGGATGTAGTAAGAGCTTTGAAATATTATGTTGAAGCTACTAAAGATTTTAGAAAAACTTCTAGTCTATTTGTTATCTTTTCTGGTTCCAGGAAAGGTCAGAAAGCTTCTGCCATTTCTTTGGCGTCTTGGTTAAAGTCTTTGATTCATCATGCTTATGTGGAGTCGGGGAAGTCCCCGTCTCAAAGGATTACGGCTCATTCTACTAGGTCAGTTTCTACTTCCTGGGCTTTTAGGAATGAAGCTTCTGTTGATCAGATTTGCAAAGCAGCAACTTGGTCTTCTTTGCATACTTTTACTAAATTCTACCATTTTGATGTTTTCTTTTCTTCTGAAGCAGTTTTTGGTAGAAAAGTACTTCAGGCAGCTGTTTCAGTTTGATTCTTCTGCTTATGATTTCAGTTTTTTTCATTATTAAGATTAAAACTTTTGATTTGGGTTGTGGATTATTTTTTCAGCGGAATTGGCTGTCTTTATTTTATCCCTCCCTCTCTAGTGACTCTTGCATGGAAGTTCCACATCTTGGGTATCTGCTATCCCATACGTCACTAGCTCATGGACTCTTGCTAATTACATAAAAGAAAACATAATTTATGTAAGAACTTACCTGATAAATTCATTTCTTTCATATTAGCAAGAGTCCATGAGACCCACCCTTTTTTGTGGTGGTTATGATTTTTTTTGTATAAAGCACAATTTTTCCAATTCCTTATTTTTGATGCTTTCGCTCCTTTCTTATCACCCCACTTCTTAGCTTTTCGTTAAACTGAATTGTGGGTGTGGTGAGGGGTGTATTTATAGGCATTTTGAGGTTTGGGAAACTTTGCCCCTCCTGGTAGGAATGTATATCCCATACGTCACTAGCTCATGGACTCTTGCTAATATGAAAGAAATGAATTTATCAGGTAAGTTCTTACATAAATTATGTTTTTTTGTAATTTAGTGGGTTTTTTTTGTAATATAGTTTAGTTTATTTAATTGTATTTTATTTTAGATAATTGTAGTTAATTCATTTAATTAATTTATTGATAGTGTAGTGTTAGGTGTATTTGTAACTTTGGTTAGGATTTATTTTACAGGTAATTTTGCAATTATTTTAACTAGGTAGCTATTAAATAGTTATTAACTATTTAATAGCTATTGTACCTGGTTAAAATAAATACAAAGTTGCCTGTAAAATAAATATAAATCCTAAAATAGCTACAATGTAACTATTAGTTATATTGTAGCTATCTTATGGTTTATTTTACAGGTAAGTATTTAGTTTTAAATAGGAATAATTTATTTAATTATAGTAATTTTATTTAGATTTATTAAAAATAGATTTAAGTTAGGGGGTGTTAGGGTTAGGGTTAGACTTAGGTTTAATAATTGTAGTTAGGTGGCGGCGATGTTGGGGGTGGCAGATTAGGGTTTAATAACTATAATGTAGGTGTCGGCGATGTTAGGGGCAGCAGATTAGGGGTTCATAGGTATAATGTAGGTGGCGGCGATGTCCGGTCGGCAGATTAGGGGTTAAATAATTTTATTATAGGGTTTGCGATGTGGGGGGCCTCGGTTTAGGGGTTAATAGGTAGTTTATGGGTGTTAGTGTACTTTGTAGCACTTTATGTTCCGGCGTTAGCCCATAAAACTCTTAACTACTGATTTTTATATGCGATAGGAGTCTTGGAGGTAGAGGCTGTACCGCTCACTTCTTCCTAAACTTGTTATACCAGCGTTAGGCAAATCCCATTAAAAAGATAGGATACGCAATTGACGTAAGGGGATTTGCGGTATGGAAAAGTCGCGGAAGAAAAGTGAGAGTACACCAGTACCTGCCAAACTCGTAATACCAGCGGGCGTTAAAAATCAGCGTTAGGACCCCTTAACGCTGCTTTTTAAGGCTAACGCCAAACTCGTAATCTAGCTAATAGTGTGTATGGAGTATAATTGAACCTCTACTCCCCTCCGGTGGTAGAAAATGGTAATTACATCTTCCAACAAAAGATATAAATTTAAGTTTAAATTCCATAATGTGGTATATTTTTATGTAAATGACTGAAATAATTGAGCTCTATGGAGCTTAACAAGGCAGGCTGTCTACACAGCCATCACAGGCAGCCACTGAGGACCATATAACATTGCATAAAACAACTATAACTATAAAACTGCAGAGATTACATAAGCATCAAGTTTGCCATTCAAGTGTCAAAGAAGACAGAGACCCAAGAAAACTTAAGCCAATGCCTTGTTTTGCCAAAGTCCAATAACGGATGATGTAGGTGAGACATCCCCTTAGAATAAATACAAAACGAAAGGAAGGAAAATGTCCGAGTCCTTGAACCAGAACAGTGTAAAGGGCTTAAATGATAACGCTCTCGCCAAAATCTTTCTGTGAATTTTTTTTGCTCCATTACCCCACTCCAATCGTTGGTAGCGTGCAGTACATCCCAGGTACCTGAGGAGAGTCACCGGTGTCCCAAATAAGTGACCCTAGGTCTGAGCAGTGGGGAGACTTTGACTGCTGCGCAATCAGTGTGAGGTATTTCGCCTGTGGCAGTGTCTTCTTGCGTGTGGGAAACCTGTGCAGGGCTGGCTTTCTTGAGTATGTTGCATCTTGCTGTCTGATGATCGGCTGCTGTAAAGGCTGGTCGGGTCTCAGCAATGACTTTGTTGTTAGCTGCCAGCGTGGGAATAATGCTGTTTTCAACAGCACTAATAGTGATTGGTTCTCCAATCCCTGCTGTAGGCGACTTATAAGCCAAATCTGTTCTTTTCTGGCTCTCGTTCAGAGCAGTTGTTAAGCACCCTGACTCAGAAGCACTGCCAATATAGGAGACCTGCACAGTAGTGCTAGCTGTAGTAGATTGTAGCGCCATCTTCAATGTATGGTCAAACGCAGCTCGGTAGTCTTCTAGGAGGCGATTGATCTCCCTGATGATATAAACCTCATACGCCATTGTAAGGGTACTCAGTAGGAATCAGGTAGTGAGTAAAAAAAAAAACATATATAGCCCAATATGGACTTTCTCCTATAAGGTCTAGGCTCCCAGAAATGATATTACACCTCCACTTCAATATCGCACATGGCCGGCTTTTCACCCACTGGCAGTCTCTATTTCAGTAGAAAGATGAGCATATAAGGTCCTGTTAGGGCAATGACACCATCAAATTTACGCAGCATATCTTAATCCATCTAGAAGTATATGTTTAAATATATATTGATGGCATAGGTAGTATTATAAAAGATATGTTAGAGCCAGGAGCTCTCCATTAGTGCGTCTTGTTGCTCCGGCTGTTTGCTCCGCCCCTTCTGTAACCAATTTAAGATGGATTTTTCTTTTCAGCCTACAAAGCACAGAGGAGAAGACAGGGAATTCAGCCAGGCAGTTAAAATCTTTTATTCAAAGGAAAGTCCGGAGCCGCAGTAGTAAGATATAATTTCTTTATTTATCCATAAAACAGGTCAGGTAACAGCGTTGGCACAAACATGCCCTTCAGTTGACTAAATACGGCGATAATGCCGAAACACGTAAGCTCATCAGTCAACTGAAGGGCATGTTTGTGTCAACGCTGTTACCTGACCTGTTTTATGGATAAATAAAGAAATTATATCTTTTACTACTGCGGCTCCGGACTTTCCTTTGAATTATTGCATTGAGCCGACCACCGGAATTGCAGTCTAATTGTTCCCAGCACCTGTGATATCTGCCAGGATCCATACGAGGTAACCGAAAGGGGTCTCAGAGACCGGCAACGGAGGATCGGGGATTCCTTACCCCCCATACAAGTCAGCACCTGACAGTGACGTCATACCCGAGTGCCGAGAGGAGTGTGAACAGGCGGTGTCCGAGGAAGCGGGCTTGTAGAGCGAGCAGGGCGCACGGACTTACGGCCGCCGAAAGGATCCAGTCACTCGCAAGGCACTTCTTCCACAGCTCACCACGTCGGGTTTGTAAGTCGTGAAGATTGGGGGTAAGTGTATGTACATCCACCGACATTGTTTATCTGGTATCCACACATGACAAAATTGTATAAGACTTTTTTTCCCCTTGATAGGGGATTGTTTGGTTAAAATGTTTTCCCTGTGTGGAAATGTCACTGCCCTCCCAGGTATAATGGGGATATATCTGCCAGTACCCTGGGTTGTTAATACTGATCCTTGTACTGTGCTTGCACTGCCTAGGATGGGCTCGTCTACTGGAAGCAGCTGAAGTAAACACAGTAGACAAAGGTGCTGACGGGTAAGTTCAGTGAACGTGCATTGCACACCAGTTGTCAGCATGAATATGTACATGATTCATATAGCCTGGGGACATAGACACCACACAACTTCCAAAGCAGTTTGAAGCACTTTTTAAAATGTCAAATGGGTTACAGACAGTCATATTAAAGGTACTGCTATGGCTTTAGTGCACACCATTACCATACACTCAGGTAGCTGTTTGCACTCACTGGGGCCTGTAGGAAAGTTTCTTTCATCAGGTGGTGAGGGTCCACAAGTCATTACATGTGGGAATTCCCCTCCTGGTCACTAAGAAGAGGTAAAAGACACAGAGCTTTAAATCCCTCACACTACCCTGAATCGTCTGTAATTTACCTCCTTGATGGAGTTAGTTGAAAATTGAAGTGCTGATCTACTCATCCTTGAGAAGTGTTCTCTTACCAATCTGAGAGCTATTTCTTCCTCATGGTGACTTGATGGACAGAAGTGTAGACAAGGGGTTATCAGCCAGTCAGTAAAAGATATTTTCTCAGTGGGAAATGTCACAGCCCTCCCCAGGTGAAATGTGCACTTGTCCACCAATCTCCCTGGTCTACAGTGAGCTGCTTCTTATGGGATCTACAGCCCTCCCCAGGTGAAATGTGGACATATCCATCAATCCCCCTGGTCTACAGTGAGCTGCTCCTTATGGGATCTACAGCCCTCCCCAGGTGAAATGTGGACATATCCACCAATCCCCCTGGTCTACAGTGAGCTGCTCCTTATGGGATCTACAGCCCTCCCCAGGTGAAATGTGGACATATCCACCAATCCCCCTGGTCTACAGTGAGCTGCTCCTTTATGGGATCTACAGCTCTATGCAGGTGAAATGTGGACATATCCACCAATCCCCCTGGTCTACAGTGAGCTGCTGTGACTCTTTAAAAACGTTTATATTGTTTTTTTGATCCGGGTTTGAAACTAAGGGGCTAATCCTCCATTTGCAAGTGGGTGCAATGCTCTTTCAGCCTATTATACACACTGTAAAAATTTCGTAAGATTTACTGCTTTTTTCATTGTTTTGCAGTTTCTGTGATTGTTTTTTTCTCTTAAAGGCACAGTACCGTTTTTATTTTCTGCTTGTTCATAGTTATTAAAGTGTTTTCCAAGCTTGCTGGTCTCATTACTAGTCTTTTAAACATGTCTGACATAGAGGAAACTCATTGTTCATTATGTTTAGAAGCCATTGTGGAACCCCCTCTTAGAATGTGTACCAAATGCACTGATTTTACTATAGATTACAAAGACCATATCCTGGCTTTAAAAAATTTATCACCAGAAGAAATTGACAAGGAGGAAGTTATGCCGTCTAACTCTCCCCACGTGTCAGATCCTATAAATCCCGCTCAGGGGACGCCTAGTACATCTAGCGCGCCCATTGCGTATACCTTGCAAGACATGGCGGCAGTTATGAATCATACCCTTACAGAGGTATTATCTAAACTACCAGGATTGCAAGGAAAGCGAGACAGCTCTGGGACTAGAATAAATACAGAGCTCTCTGACGCTTTAGTAGCTATCTCTGATACACCCTCACAATATAATGAAGCTGAAGCAGGGGAGATTCAATCTGTGGGTGATTTTTCTGATTCAGGGAAGATACTTCAATCTGTTTCTGATATGTCTACATTTAAATTTAAGCTTGAAAACCTCCGCGTATTGCTCAGGGAGGTTTTAGCAACTCTGGACGACTGTGACACTATTGTAGTCCCAGAGAAATTATGTAAATTGGATAAATACTATGCAGTACCTACTTACACTGATGTTTTTCCAATCCCTAAAAGGTTTTCTGAAATTATTACTAAGGAATGGGATAGACCAGGTGTACCGTTCTCTCCCCCTCCTGTTTTTAAAAAGATGTTTCCTATAGACGCCGCTACACGGGACTTATGGCAGACGGTCCCTAAGGTGGAGGGAGCAGTTTCTACTCTAGCTTAGCGTACCACTATCCCTGTCGAGGACAGTTGTGCTTTTCTAGATCCAATGGATAAAAAATTAGAGGGTTACCGTAAGAAAATTTTTATTCAACAAGGTTTTATTCTCCAGCCTCTTGCATGCATTGCCCCAGTCACTGCTGCTGCGGCTTTCTGGTTTGAGTCCCTAGAGGAGGCTCTACAGGTTGAAACCCAGTTGGAAGATATTATTGACAAGCTTAGGGCCCTTAAGCTAGCCAATTCATTTGTTTCTGATGCCGTTGTTCATTTAACCAAGCTAACGGCTAAAAATTCAGGTTTTGCTATTCAGGCGCGCAGGGCGCTATGGCTTAAATCCTGGTCAGCTGACGTGACTTCAAAGTCTAAACTTCTCAACATTCCCTTCAAAGGACAGACCCTATTCGGGCCTGGACTGAAGGAGATCATTTCTGACATCACTGGAGGAAAAGGTCACGCCCTTCCTCAAGACAGGTCCAACAAATTAAGGACCAAACAGTCTAGTTTTCGGCCCTTTCGAAACTTCAAAAGTGGCGCAGCTTCAACTTCCTCTAACACAAAACAAGAGGGAACTTTTGCCCAGTCTAAGCCGATCTGGAGACCTAACCAGGCTTGGAACAAGGGGAAACAGGCCAAAAAGCCTGCTGCTGCCTCTAAGACAGCGTGAAGGAGCAGCCCCCGATCCGGAAACCGATATCTAGTAAGGGGCAGACTCTCTCTCTTCGCCCAGGCTTGGGCAAGAGATGTCCAGGATCCCTGGGCATTGGAAATTGTGTCCAAGGGTTATCTTCTGGAATTCAAAACCTCTCCCCCAAAAGGGAGATTTCATCTCTCACTTTTATCTGCAAACCAGATAAAAAGAGAGGCATTCTTACATTGTGTTCAAGATCTTCTAATTATGGGAGTGATCCACCCAGTTCCGCAGGAGGAACAGGGTCAAGGCTTCTATTCAAATCTGTTTGTAGTTCCCAAGAAAGAGGGAACATTCAGGCCAATCTTAGATCTCAAAATCTTAAACAAATTTCTCAGAGTTCCATCCTTCAAGATGGAGACTATTCTATACCATCCTTCCTATGATCCAGGAGGGTCACTATATGACTACCGTAGACCTAAAGGATGCTTATCTTCACATCCCGATACACAAAGATCATCATCGTTTTCTCAGGTTTGCCTTTCTAGACAGGCACTACCAGTTTGTGGCTCTTCCCTTCGGGTTGGCCACGGCACCAAGAATCTTTACAAAGGTTCTAGGGTCCCTTCTAGCGGTCCTAAGGCCGCGGGGTATAGCAGTAGCCCCTTACTTAGACGACATTCTGATACAGGCGTCGACTTTTCAAGTTGCCAGGTCCCACACGGACATTGTTCTGGCATTTCTGAGGTCCCATGGGTGGAAGGTGAACGAAGAAAAGAGCTCTCTATCACCTCTAACAAAAGTTTCATTCCTAGGGACTCTGATAGATTCGGTAGAAATGAAGATTTACCTAACGAAGGCCAGATTGTCAAAACTTCTAGACTCTTGCCGTGTTCTTTATTCCACTTCTCGTCCTTCAGTGGCTCAGTGTGTGGAAGTAAACGGTTTAATGGTAGCGGCAATGGACATAGTACCGTTTGCCCGCCTACATAGAAACATAGAAACATAGAAACATAGATATTGACGGCAGATAAGAGCCATAGGCCCAGCAAGTCTGCCCCACCTTACCTAACAGTATAAACTTATCTAGTTCGTAGGATAGCCCTATGCTTGTCCCATGCATTTTTAAAGTCCCCCACAGTGTTTGTTGCTACTACCTCTTGAGGAAGTTTATTCCATAAATCAATCACTCTTTCTGTAAAGAAGTGCTTCCTCAAATTACTCCTGAATCTACTACCCTTTAGCTTGAGCTCATGACCCCTTGTTCTTGAATTTTCCATTTTATGTAAAATACCCACAGCCTCAGTTTTACTAAACCCTTTAATGTACTTGAAAGTTGCTATCATATCACCTCTTTCCCTTCTCTCCTCTAAGCTATACATATTTAGGTCATTGAGCCTATCCTGGTAAGTTTTATTTTTTAGACCATGTACCATTTTGGTAGCCCTCCTTTGCACAGATTCAAGTTTGTTAATATCCTTCTGAAGATATGGCCTCCAGAACTGCACACAATACTCAAGATGAGGCCTAACTAATGATCTATAAAGTGGCATAAGAACCTTACTATTTCTGCTGCAAATACCTCTACCAATACATCCAAGCATTCTGCTAGCCTTACTCGCTGCCTTACTACATTGTTTACTAAGTTTTAAATCATCTGAAATAATAATTCCCAAGTCCTGTTCCTCGTCTGTAACAGTCAGTAAAGTGTCATTGAGTCTGTAATTAACATTTGGATTTTTCTTCCCTAAATGCATTATTTTACACTTTGCTGTGTTAAACTTTAGATCCCAGTCGTTTGTCCAATCCTCCAATTGTTGTATATCACTTCTCATTTTGTCTACCCCCCCTGGAACATCCACTCTGTTGCAAATTTTTGTATCATCTGCAAAGAGACATACTTTCCCCTGTAGCCCTTTGCTGATATCGCAGATAAATATGTTAAACAAAACAGGCCCCAGAACTGACCCCTGAGGAACACCACTAGTAACAGCCCCCTCTGCTGAATGAACTCCATTTACTAAGACACTTTGTTTTCTGTCCTTAAGCCAGCATTCCACCCAGTTCACAATTTTTGAATCTAGACCAAGGAGATATAGTTTGTGAATAAGTTTATTGTGTGGGACGGTGTCAAATGCTTTGCTGAAATCTAGATATGCTACATCAACTGCTCCTCCCTTGTCTAATACTTTTGTTACATAATCAAAGAAGTCAATTAGATTAGTCTGACATGATCTCCCTGAAGTAAAACCATGCTGATTTTGGTCCTCTAAATTGTTTGTCTTTATGTAAGTCATAATTCTTTCCTTTAAGAGGCTTTCCATTAATTTCCCTACTACTGAAGTTAAACTAACTGGCCTGTAGTTGCCAGATTCTTCTCTACTGCCCTTTTTATGAAGAGGTATTACATTTGCTATTCTCCAATCATCTGGGACAGCTCCTGTTAATAGTGACTGATTAAACAGATCAGTTAATGGGACAGTTAGCACTGAACGAAGTTCTTTTAAAACCCTTGGATGAATATTATCAGGACCCACTGCCTTTGTAACATTTATTTTTGATAATGCTAACAAAACCTCATCCTCTGTAAAAAGATTACTGTTAAGCTTGTTTCTATTTTGCATAGCATCCCTTAATGTAGACATTGTATCTTCACAATCTTTAGTGAAAACAGAACAGAAGTAATCATTGAGACAGTCTGCAATCTGCTTATCTCCTTCTATTATTCTACCATCAACTGATTTCAATTTTACTATTCCTACCTTATTTTTTCTTCTTTCACTGATATATCTAAAGAATGTTTTGTCCCCATGTTTTACTGACTGTGCTATCTTCTCTTCTGCATGAGCTTTAACCTTCCTAATTAACTGCTTAGTCTTTTTTTGTTGGAGTCTCCATATTTTCATATCATCATCTGCTTGTGTGTGTCTGTAATTTTTATAAGCTATCTTTTTTGTCTTTACAGCATGTGCTACTTCTTTGGAAAACCAAATTGGTTTCCGCTTTCTTTTACTTTTACAGACATGTCTAATACAGTGTGCGGTTGCATCTAAAATGGCACCTTTCACAAATTCCCACTGTTCTTGAACCCCTGTAATAAGATTTTTCCCCTTTAAATAGTTTTTTAGGTATTCTCCCATTAATGAAAAATCTGCCGTCCTAAAGTCTAAAACTTTTGTTTTAGTCTGGGTGTACAGTTCCTGAACATGAATACTAAACCAAACAGATTGATGATCACTGGATCCTAAGTTCTCACCTACAGACACATCTGAAACTGTATCACTGTTTGTAAGTATTAGATCTAATATAGCTTCCTTACGAGTTGGTTCCTTGACTAATTGTTCAAGTGATTCCCCTAGCAGAGATTCAAGAATATACCTGCTTCTAGCCGATCTAGCAGAAGGAATCTTCCAGTCTATATCTGGCAAATTAAAGTCCCCCAGTACTATAACCTTACCCTTCATGGTCATTTTGGTTATTTCATCTAATAACAGATTGTCCAGTTTTTCATCCTGCAATGGAGGCCTATATACAACCCCTATTCTAAAAACATTTTTATCTCCAATTTCCAAAGTCACCCAAATACTTTCCACCTCATCATTTGTTCCTACAATTTCAGTAACCTTTATATTTTCATTTACATACAAAGCAACTCCTCCACCTTTCTTTCCTACTCTGTTCTTTTTAAATAACCTGTATCCAGGTATGACTATGTCCCAGTCATGCAAATCATTGTACCATGTTTCTGTTATAGCTACTAAATCCAAGTTGTCCCTAGTCATTATTGAAATGAGTTCAGGTAATTTATTTCCTAAGCTGCGAGCATTTGTGCTCATGGCACGAAGAATTTTTCTACTAGAATTTCTAGAATTGTTACTTGGACTAACAGTTTTGGCATGCTGTGGGGGGCAGGTGGATATATTAATGCTACCCCCCTTTATTAGTTTAAATGATTTCTAATAAAGTATTTGAACTCCTCTCCCAGATACTCTGTTCCTTTAGCATCCAAATGCAAGCCATCTCTCCTAAATAACCTAGTATCTTTCCAAACAGAGCTATAATGGCCAATAAAACCAAATCCTCGTTCCCTGCACCACTTATCTCAGACCGCTGCAACTTTGCATGCTCAGTCAGTGGAATGGGGATTACAGATTTGTCCCCTCTACTAAATCTGGATCAAGAAACCAGGGATTCTCTTCTCTAGTGGCTATCTCAGGTCCATCTGTCCAAGGGGATGAGCTTCCGCAGGCCAGACTGGACTATAGTAACGACAGATGCCAGCCTTCTGGGCTGGGGTGCAGTCTGGAACTCCCTGAAGGCTCTGGAACTAAGAGCGATATTTAATGCTCTTCAGGCTTGCAGGCCCATTTATCAAAGGGCTTGCGGACCTGATCCGACACTGCGGATCAGGTCCGCAAGACCTCGCTAAATGCGGAGAGCAATACGCTCTCCGCATTTAACATTGCACCAGCAGCTCACAAGAGCTGCTGGTGCAACGCCGCCCCCTGCTGACTCGCGGCCAATCGGCCGCCAGCAGGGAGCTGTCAATCAACCCGATCGTATTCGATCGGGTTGATGTCCGGCGATTCCTGTCCGCCTGTTCAGAGCAGGCGGACAGGGTTATGGAGCAGCGGTCTTTAGACCGCTGCTTCATAAGTTGTGTTTCTGGCGAGTCTGAAGACTCGCCAGAAACACGGCCCTTCAAGCTCCGTACGGAGCTTGATAAATGGGCCTGTTGGCCTTAGCTTGCTGCGGTCAGGTTCATCAGATTTCAGTCGGACAATATCACGACTGTAGCCTACATCAACCATCAAGGGGGAACAAGGAGTTCCCTTGCAATGTTGGAGGTTTCAAAAATAATTCTATGGGCAGAGGTTCACTCTTGCCATCTATCAGCTACCCATATCCCAGGAGTAGAGAACTGGGAGGCGGATTTTCAATCCGGGGGAGTGGGAACTCCATCCGGAAGTGTTTGCACAGTTGATTCAACGTTGGGGCAAACCAGAATTGGATCTCATGGCGTCTCGTCAGAACGCCAAGCTTCCACCGTTTCCTCTGCTCCCTCGTCTGATTGCCAAGATCAAGCAGGAGAGAGCTTCGGTGATTTTGATAGCACCTGCGTGGCCACGCAGGACTTGGTATGCAGATCTGGTGGACATGTCATCCCTTCCACCATGGACTCTACCGCTTAGACAGGACCTTCTACTTCAGGGTCCTTTCAACCATCCAAATCTAATTTCTCTGCGTCTGACTGCTTGGAGATTGAACGCTTGATTTTATCAAAACGTGGTTTCTCCGAGTCAGTCATTGATACCTTAATTCAGGCTTGAAAGCCTGTCACCAGGAAAATCTATCATAAGATATGGTGTAAATATCTTCATTGGTGTGAATCCAAGGGTTACTCATGGAGTAAAGTCAGGATTCCCAGGATATTATCTTTTCTCCAAGAGGGATTGGAGAAGGGATTGTCAGCTAGTTCCTTAAAGGGACAGATTTCTGCTCTGTCTATTCTTTTGCACAAGCATCTGGCGGATGTTCCAGACATTCAGGCGTTTTGTCAGGCTTCAGTTAGAATCAAGCCTGTGTTTAAACCTGTTGCTCCGCCATGGAGTTTAAATTTAGTTCTCAAGGTTCTTCAAGGGGTTCCGTTTGAACCTCTGTATTCCATAGATATCAAGCATTTATCTTGGAAAGTTCTGTTTTTGGTAGCTATTTCTTCGGCTCGAAGAGTTTCAGAGTTATCTGCCTTACAGTGTGATTCCCCTTATCTGATCTTCCATGCAGATAAGGTAGTTTTGCGTACCAAACCTGGGTTTTTTCCTAAGGTGGTATCTAATAAGAATATCAATCAGGAGATTGTTGTTCCGTCACTGTGTCCTAATCCTTCTTCAAAGAAAAATCGTCTATTACATAATCTTGACGTGGTTCGTGCTTTAAAGTTTTATTTACAAGCTACTAAGGATTTTCGTCAAACATCGGCATTGTTTGTTTACTCTGGACAGAGAAGAGGCCAAAAGGCTTCAGCAACTTCTCTTTCCTTTTGGTTAAGAAGTATAATCCGCTTATCTTATGAGACTGCTGGCCATCAGCCTCCTGTAAGAATTACAGCTCATTCCACTAGAGCAGTGGCTTCCACATGGGCTTTTAAAAATGAGGCTTCTGTTGAACAGATTTGCAAGGCGGCGACTTGGTCTTCGCTCCATACTTTTTCTAAATTCTACAAATTTGATACTTTTGCTTCTTCGGGGGCTATTTTTGGGAGAAAGGTCTTACAGGCAGTGGTGCCTTCCGTTTAAGCGCCTGCCTTGTCCCTCCCTTCATCCGTGTCCTATAGCTTTGGTATTGGTATCCCACAAGTAATGGATGATCCGTGGACTGGATACACCTTACAAGAGAAAACGAAATTTACGCTTACCTGATAAATTTATTTCTCTTGTGGTGTATCCAGTCCACGGCCCGCCCTGTCTTTTTAAGGCAGGTGTTTTTTTTTTTTTAATTTTTAAACTACAGTCACCACTGCACCCTATAGTTTCTCCTTTCTCTTGCTTGTCTTCGGTCAAATGACTGGGAGGTGGCAGTTAGGGGAGGAGCTATATAGACAGCTCTGCTGTGGGTGATCCTCTTGCAGCTTCCTGTTGGGAAGGAGAATATCCCACAAGTAATGGATGATCCGTGGACTGGATATACCACAAGAGAAATAAATTTATCAGGTAAGCATAAATTTTGTTTTTTCTTGTCTGCGCTTTTCCCGGATGTGCTGGTCATGTGATCCTTGTGTTTCAGTTATGCGGAACGGATCGGCGTCTGTGTTGTTGCTGCAGTCTGTCTCAGTATATGTGCAGTTGCGTGTCAGTCTCTGTGTCCTCTTCAAGTCTCCTGGAATTGCGGTAGGTACCTCAGTACTGCTGAGGTGTAGAGGTTGTCAAACTTTAGTTTTTTTTATAACGTTTTTTGCTTTTTGCATTTCTCTTATTCAAATTTATTCCTGGGGCTGATTTTTCTTAGCTATGGACATGGATAATGATGATATTGTTTTTAATAAATGTTTATTATGTTTAGAGGCGCACATTGTTTCTCCTTTGCAATTGTGTACTACTTGTTTAGCTAGAACGCTACAATGTAAAGAAAAATGATTGCTGTATGAGCCTAATGTCTCTCAGGATGATGCTGTTCAGGCAATGCTGCGGCCTTCTCCTCAAACGTCCCAGGCTTCTATGAGTCACGGAAAATACATGGTTGATGAGCAGTGCTGCACATGTTTCAGCACTATTGTTAGGTGCACTAATGCACTCTACCCATTTAGTGAACAGGCATGTCACTGTTAACATGTATTTGTTACCTCTTGATGACCTTGTTACTGGACCAATAAAATCAATTTGTATATCTGACCATGGCATTACCATCCCCCTCTACTGCAATGGCGCTCTATGCGTTGGCGCAGTGGGTTGGAACTGTGGACAGATTAAACAACCTTGACAGTAGGTTTGAACATCTTTCAACATGTGTGGCCAAAAAGCGTAGTCACGCAATATTTCGTACGTGAGTTTGGCACCACGATGACCAGATGTGGGAGCATCATGGGCATGTTGAAGCATTAGACCTCTGAACTTGGTGGGCACTACCCATTGCCGAATGCCAGTTTTGGAGGTCCTAATTAACAAACCATCCTGTAACTTGAATTGTGATTTAGATTTTATTAAGATTCTAAGATCTTCTTTGCCAATACAATCCTCTTTTGAGATGGGGTTGCTTTCAGGATCTTCTATGTGTTTATAGAAGGTGCCTACAATGGGGTCTTCTTTTTGACTAGTGATCAAGTCCTCACTAGGAGAATCCTGACTCCATTGTACCAAATTAGGCTCACTCTGTTGTTTTGCCTGGTTTCTGGTAATGTCTTCTACCTGAATTGCACCCATTAAGTGGTCAATATTAAGGAGTTCTCCAGTTATGGCTCCTTGTTTGGCTAATGAATCCACAAGATCATTGCCTTCCTTATCAGGACCTAGAATTCTGGAATGACCCTTGGTCTTTTTCCAGTGTATGGTTAAATCATTGGATACCACCAGATTATCAATCTCGCAGAATAACTTGCCATGCTTGACTGGTTTGTTATTGCTTTTCTGCATGCCATTTCTTTTCCAACTTGGCAGGTATTCAACAAAACTGTCACGCACATAATTTGAGTCAGTTATGATCACAAATTCATGAATACCATGTTCAATAGCCATTTCAATGGTTTTGAAAACGGCAGTTAGTTCTGCAACTTGACTGGATCTTGGTCCAATGTTGAAACCTATAGATATATTTGGGAATCCGTTTGCCCCAGTTATACCAATGCCAGCGACTAATCTGCGCTCATTTTCAATAGTGGCATGGTAAGAACAACCATCAACATACACCCAAGGTAATGTTTGGCAATTTTCCTCATTGTACATTTTATATGGGGAAAGCAATTGTTCCTCCAGAAAATCATCTTCTGATAATTCTTCCCCAGGATCTCTAGCAGTACAGTCGTGGAGCTCAGCAAGCCCTTGTGCGACTGGATTCTTTTTATTCTGCTTGTAGCAAATTTCTAGTGGCCAGCCTTGTAAGGAAAGAGTCCACGCTGTTATGCGGCTATTTGACAAATTCCCATCTCTTATTCTTTCACTTTGCAAATATAGCAAAGGCTGGTGGGTCGTTTCTACAATAATTTTCTCGCCCTGTATATAGCTGCGGACATTTTGTAGAGCCCATACAGTAGATAAGAGGGCTTTTTCGCAATCGTTAAACTTTATTTCTACTGGGGATAGATTTTTGCTCGCATAAGCAATGGCTTTGTTCAAATTATCATGCTTTTGGTATAACACAGCACTCATGCTTACATCTGTGTAACCGGTTTCTAAGAAGAAAGGTTTACCTCCCTCAGGGTACGCTAAACAAGGTGCTTGAGTGAGTTTTCTCTTCAGCTCTCTGATGGCTGTCTCTTGAGACTCACTCCAGTGCCATTTCACATCCTTCTTTAGAAGAAGTAGTAGTGGTTTAGCTAATTCCGCATAATTATCAATGAATTTGCGAGAATAATTCGTCATACCCAGGAATGATCTCAATTCCTTTAAGTTAGTTGGGTTTTTAGAATTCACTATAGCTTCCACCTTTTTCTTTTGGGGATTTAATCCGTCAGAGGTAACTTCATGTCCCAAGAAGTTTACATGAGTGCGGCACCATTGAGCTTTTTGTAGGGATAATTTGACACCTGCCCTTTTAAGTTGGCTGAGGACGTGTTTAAGCTCTGCAA
Organism: Bombina bombina; assembly: GCF_027579735.1. Lineage (NCBI taxonomy): Eukaryota > Metazoa > Chordata > Amphibia > Anura > Bombinatoridae > Bombina > Bombina bombina. The sequence goes on along the minus strand of NC_069504.1, from coordinate 5,287,715 downwards.
TGTGTTTTTCAAAGTCTGTGCTTTTGATTAAAACATCATCAACATAAGATAAGGTCCCCCTTTCCAGTGCATCAGGCATAGCCTTATGCATGAATACAGCAAATTCATGTCCGGAATTTATGTATCCAAAAGGAAGTCTTTGGAATGCATATTGGACCTTTTGGAAGGAGAATGCCAGCTTATATTGGTCCTCTTCATGTACCTTTATGGTCTAATATCCCTGTGCACAATCAATGGCAGTGAATATTTTGGATCCCTGCATCTGCACTAGGCACTGGTCAATGTATGGTACAGGCCAACCAGACATGTACACTCGTTTGTTTAGCTGTCTTAAATCAGCACACAAACTCCATTGTCCATTGGGCTTAAGGACACCTAGAATAGGATTATTATAAGAGCTGTGCACCTGTCGTATGATACCCCTTTCTTCCAAGTTCCTTATGATTTCTGCGATAGAATCATATGAGGCTAAAGGAAGTCTGTATTGTTTAACAAAGACAGGTGGTGCATTGGGATCTGTTTGTATTCTTGCAATGTGCAAGTCTGTAATACCACAATCGTAAGAATCCCTAGCGAAAATATCCTTGTACTCCATCAGGAGTTCTCGCAGCTGTTGGCGTTCATTATCGCTGGAACAGCCATTAGCTAAGGATATTTGCTCTTCGACTACTTGCTGAAATCCTGGAAAGATTTCAGGCTGTCCTATTTCATAGGCTTCTTCCAACATAGAGGTGAGATCCCCTTGATTATAATTTACATTGCTCCCATGACTCTGGGTATTGGGGTAATCTTGCTGTTTGATTGGCTGATCAAACACTAGAGAGGCTTCTTCAATTTTACAGATGCCTTCCTCTGAGCTGAAGGGATAAATAGACTGAATATTAAATAGACCCTCTGGCATAGATGCAAAGGATTGTTCTATTCATTGTTCGTCAGTTAAGTATCCTTCAGGGATCAGCCCAATTACATTATTCTGGAATCCAAAAGTGTAATAACTTGATTCCAGTGCATATCCTATGGTAGTTTCCTTGGATAAGGTTATATCCTGTGGGGTCATGTTATACACAATAATATGTATTGGAACAGTTCCAATATTCACCATAGGAGTGTAGGTTACTGTGACACCCAGATTTTGTATTCTATGGGAGAGGCAAATTAGTGTTTCAGAAGTTTTTAATTTCTGACCTCTCTTTACCTGTAAGGGTAAAAGAAATTTATCAGCCCCGGCAGGAATTGTAATATCGTTAGACACCTGCATATTCACAGCATATGGCAATTGCTGGTTTGATTTCAGGGCTGCATTTTCATCCTGAAATACTTCAGGGTCCCCCTTTAACCTGCTCCAGAGGCAAGAGTTAATCAAATCTATTTGTATGGCATATCTATGTAAGATATCATTGCCAATGTATATTTGATTATGGGGAGTATTTAAAACTAAAAACAGGTGCTTCACTGACTTATTTCCTATAGAGATAGATAATAAGCACTTAGCTGTGATGTTATAGCTTTCAAACCTGTCTTCCAGGTTGTGGACACAGTGGTCTTGGGGAGAAAGATATTTAATCACTCTAGGTTCAGCTATTTGTGCTAATAAACCTTCGCTTATATAGCTAGTTTCCTGTTTTAAGTTTAATTTAGCATACTTGGTTTTACCAAGGTCATGCACTTGTATAGGGATAAATAGATCCTCTTTAACTCTCTCAATCCCTGTGAGGTATTGAGCGTGGCCTCCCCCTTAGGGATTTTATGATCCCCCTTGTGGAGTGATATGGTTAATACATCGCCATCTAGGGAAATATTCGCTATCTTTCCAGGCGAAATTTTAAAAGTATTACCATCAGAGCCACTTAAAGGAGTCTGATCATCTATTTGTAGAATAGTGATTTCAGGTACAGAGTTATTCCTGAAATGAATCTCCACAGCGTCTTGTTTCTCTTCCACCACGTGACAGCTATGTCGGGTGCGATATATACCAGATTTTTCATAATTGATAGGCCTTTTAACTTGTGACCAAATTACATTATTTATGCAATCAATTATGGTGCGTAATCGCTTCAGGAGATCACTACCAATAATTAAACGATCAGTTGGCAGATCCACTATAATGACAGGGTGTCTTATGACCCTGTTCCCCAATTTAAATTTTAACCAGGCCGTACCGTAGACTTTTAGAGAATCACCCCCAACTCCTATTAGAGAACCGTCAAATTCTTTTATTTTAGGTTTGTGGGGTGTTAGCTCATTTAGCTGTGTATAGTACCTGTGGGATAAAATAGTTGCCTGAGATCCAGTATCGACTAATCCCCTGATAGGGTTGGAGAGTGAATCTTGTAGTTCAGCCAATACATAATATCTCCCTGCAGTTTCTACCATTTCACACATAAAGTTGGCGTTATCATACATCTGTGGGCTTCGCCACGTGTTATCTGAATTCGCCACTTTTCCCGTGCAGAGGAAGCTTCATACCTACCGGCCTCCCTCATGACAGGGTCGGCTGGATTCTTGTGTACTGCATCGGTGGAAATAAGGTTAAGAGAGTGCTGCAAAGGAAGAGATTTGTTAATTTTTCCCGGATGAGGTTGCTTGTCATCACGGCTAAATCGTCCGTTTCCGGTCTGTGGGGAGAGAACATGATTAGTATCATTGATATTTATTATTTCATTTTGTATATCTCTCCCCTCCCTTTCAGGTGATACCGCAGTGTTTATGATTGTGCCTGTGGTCCACTGCTGACCACTGGCTGTACCCCTAAAAAAGTATTGTTCATTGCTGAGCCGTAAGTTTTTGACTCATATTAGCGACTTGTTCGCTCAACCGAATTAGCTGGGTACTAAGCTGATCTACTTGATTGTACAAGTTACCCCTACTCCTGGGCCTATCTCTTGATGCCCCATAATAATGATTCTTGGACCATTGGTTCCCCTCAGAATTAGAGCTGCTATTTCTATCCTGGCGTGGTTGTTCCTGGGGTGCAATTTGTTCAGCATTATTATTTTGGGGAGTATTATTTACTTGGGGTGTCTGGTTATCCTGAGAATACCTTCGCCGTCTATTGTATCTACCTTTGCGGGGGTACCCATTATTCTGTGGGTATTCTCTTTGTGCGTAATTATTCGCCTGAGTATGTCCCCCGCTTTGGCTATAGTCTCTCTGCGCCTCATCCCGTGTTGTGGAAGGGGTAGAGTTAAACCTCTGTGGAGATGGCCCGTTTTCTCTGGCCACTTCCGCATAGGTTTTCTTTTTAGACTCTAAATTTAGGGGTTCAGGTGACACCCTAGTTTCGGCCACTATTTTAGGATTGGGCTTTTTCTCCCTTTTATCCCCCTGTTCACTGGACTGCTGAATAGAGTATAATTTTGTACACTCTTTGATCAGCCATTCCAATGAACAGTTCTCTTCAAAATCTCTAGCTAAGTTGATTTTGATGGGTGTGGGTAGTGCTTCAAAAAATATATTCACAAACTCTGAACCTTCAAATACGGGATCATCTTCAGCCATGCTGTATGCATTCTTCAATATGGAAAGGAATTCGATTGGACTTTGATTCGCACTACATTTTAAACCATATACAGTTATTCTCGTTGCCGTTTTAGTGCGATGTTGTCCGAATTCTTTTCTGCATTGTCGTTTTGTTTCACTCCAGGAACGAATATTCATATCCTTTAGTGAAGTAAAGAATTTGTGATGCTTACTTTCAAATACCCAGGGTAGAAATTCAATTTTTAACTGCTCACTTGTAACACTCATTATAGATAATGCGTTTTCAAAGGCCTCTAAGTGGTCAATTATGGAAGTGGCCCCCCCTTTAGAAAATGGGTGTACTGTATTCTTTAGGAATTTAATTATTGTGGGGGTGTCGTACACTTTATTTGGTACATCACTGGATCTTACTGGGGACTTATTGTTTGAGCTAGAGTGCCTTGTTTGAAGCATAATAATTTTCTGGTCCCCCAGAGTTATGTAGTTGCCTAGGGGAAAAAGTTATCTCTGGGCCTGAATTAGGGCTATAGTTTGGGCTTCTTTGTCTATCCTCCCGCCTGGGATCTTGAAACTCATTTCTGTCCCAGTCCTTATAGCTGCTAATTTGTCTCTGTAATTTATTTATTGCCTGCTCGTATGCTTTTTCAGCCTCATGATATCTAGCTTTTAAAGTTTTATTTTCATCTTGGCACTTTTTATATTCTTCTTCGAAAGCTTTAAAATCAGCCATTAATTCCTGATTATATTTATCTAAGTCAGAAACCTTTTGGCTAGCATGGAAAACCTCTGTCTTTGCCTGAATAAAGGCATCTTGAAATTCTCGTAATGAATTATTTTCATCCCTTAGCCACCCTAATTGTCTGTTCTGTCCTGCCATTTGGTTAGACATCTCACAGCTCAAATACATTAGGATCGGCCAAGTTTAGAAAATTAATTCATCACGCCCCCTAAGTTCCGTGCATTTATTAAGTTGTAGTAACATTTGGTATAATTCCCCATCTTCAAACCACATATCTTTAACTAAATCTTTGGCCTTATATTTACACTCATTAATATACCTGGAGACATCGTCCCCAATATCAAGTCTAGTCATTATGTGATTCATGGCGTCTAATTTGAGCGTTTTTTTTCTGAATCACTTCATTGACGGAGGACCTTGGGGAGGACACAATTTCATCTTGCACAGAAACGCTAGCATTACTTTTTGCTGAAGACATCGTTATTTGAGTGTTGTACTTAATAAGATAAAACGCTAATGCAATTTTGACCAATAAGAGAGAGGAAAAAAAATAAATTATATCTTCAAAATATCAATATCAATTTTGAAATATGACAAAATTAATATTTTTATTAATCTTGAAATATGAAAAATCAATATTTTTATGAATTTTGAAATATGAAAAATTAATATTTTTGATTGTTTGAAATATGAAAAATTAATATTTTTATGAATTTTGAAATATGAAAAATTAATATTTTTATGAATTTTGAAATATGAAAAATTAATATTTTTGATTAATTTTTTTAATATGAAAAATTTATATTTTTATTAATTTTTCAAAAATTAATTTTTAGTAATATTTCAAAATATTAATATTAATCTTGAACACGAAAATCAATATTTCAATTTAAAAAAAAAACTTTTATATTTTCAAAATATCAATTCGAAATATGAAATTTCTTCTCTCTTCTATAATAATTTCTATTTACTACACATATACTATATCAATATGATAATTATTTATAATATCTCAGCAGTGCCTCCAAATAATATGTCAGTATATTTATAGAAATCTTAGCAGTATTCTCCAAACAATGTGTGAGTATATGGCAGGGAATATATTTAACAATCTTTCTTTAGACTGAACCCACAATCAATATACTTCTACTAAGACAACAACATTAATATAAATATCTGAATTCTTTATTATTAGTAAATAACTATGAACATGTTGATACATAAATATTTGTAATAATTAGAATATGAGTCAATATTATATGCGTTAAAACAAAAACTATTTAAAATATGCTATGCAAAGCTCATGCAAATTTACTTTAAAAACCAGCCTTTCATTCAGAGCTGCATTTAAAATATTACCATGAGACCTAAAATAGCAGCTACAAACATTCAGCAATATGACTTATAGTTTAATTTTACCCTGTTAATACAATGAGGTTCCAAAATCTTTAACAGCTCAATACCCCAGCAACACAATTCTAACAGTGCTAATTCAAACAATAGGACAATCTATACTTCTATTAAAACATCAGAAATTGTATATATTATTTATGTAAAAACCCAATTCTGAGTTATCACTCTATAGTTGTATAGATAAAACAATTTAGCATCAAGGATATGTATTTAACAATATCCAGACTGAATATAAACTACAATATGAAACTGCTCCCTTTAAGTTTTTCCACTATACTTTAAACTACAGCTATTATGCATATATCTGTGTTAAAATATTAATTGCAACCCTCTTTCTTTATATATATATATATATATATATATATATATATATATATATATATATATATATATATATATATATATATATATATATATACACGTAACCGCAATGGCCGAAATTGATAGTTCAGTTACCAAGGATTCCTGGTTTCATCTCAGAAAATATATAAGTAAATTTTTGCAATCACTGATAAAAAGGTAGATCAGCTTGCTCAGAATGAATGTATTTTGGACGCCCAGCAGTGGATCATTCAAGTCAGCAAAATCTGTCTGTTCTTTCCTCTTTCCTACATTCACTTAAATAAGTTTTTCACTCATTTATGAAACCATGGGAGTGGCCCTACGAGATCTGACCATCCCATTGGTTAGGTGGGATGTCTATTTGGATTGGCCCTCAGTCACCACGGAAACATATCCTTTTTTTTTTTTTTGAACAGCTAAATCCTTTAACTGCTATACCGGTATCGTCCCTTCGGTGGCATCAGACATACAACATAGCAATGCATTTAAACACATCTCTGAACATTTAAAAAAAAAAAAATTTAAAATGTGTAATAACTGCCATAATTCCCTCATATTAATAAGTTCGCAATACCAATCACAGACGGGTAAGATCACATTACCTCTCTGGTCATTTTGATATGAAACATGTGTCTAACATTATTTATATTGAATAATTTATATTGCTAACTATTCAATTTTTCGTATTAAACATATTATATTTTACTGCATTAGTAAATTTCTTTTGTTAACATTTATATTTTATTTAGCCTAACAGAAAATTTATATTTCAATATCAGATGTCAATATTTCATAGTCATATCACATCAAAGTAACTTCCATATATCCATCTCACTATATTTCAAGAGATGTATTTAAATCTTTATAAACATTTATTGCACATTCATATGATATGACTTATTTCATCCCATGTATCGTCCTGTGTGTGTCATCTCTTAGTTCCACCTGGAAAACAGGAAAGCATGTTATATATACATATATGGGTTATTTGAATTATTTTAAACATACATGGAAAACTGGCATTGTTCCCTTGCAAAATGTATTTAATTCTATTTGAGTCACCTTGCCCCCAGCCGTATGTCTGCAATACGTCTTCCTTTGAAATCACAAAGATTTAGGTGACATCCAGAGGGCCCTTGAACACATTTCTTTCTCTCATCACCAAATGTTAGGAAAAGTGTTTGGGTGCTTTACACAGCAGGAGGGTGTGCTTCAAAGCTTTGCTAACTTTCAATCATAATAAATGTGCGCCCAGCTAACACTATTTGGCAAAGGTTTTTTTTTTATAGTAAATAGAATTGTTGTTATCCAAAACTTATGAGACACAAAATACAGATGTTTTAGGGTAGATATAGGGGTCAGGGATCATCTGATAGAGATTTTAAGTTCACACCTCAGTGGGACATCTCTAGGGAACAGTCTTTGTTCTCAGATGTGGAATACATAGAGTGTAATGAATGAGCAAGTTCAGAATCACTATTTGATAGATTTCATAATTATCTTATATTATATATATATATATATATATATATATATATATATATATATATGTATTTTCCACTGACATTTACAGATGCCCTGACAACAGGAACAGATGTATTACCTGATCTAGTAATAATGTTCTGCTTAATTAGTAGCATCTTTCACACTCTCACAGTAACAGATGTATTACCTGATCTAGTAATAATGTTCTGCTTATTTAGTAGCATATTTCTCACTCTCACAGTAACAGATGTATTACCTGATCTAGTAATAATGTTCTGCTTATTTAGTAGCATCTTTCACTCTCACAGTAACAGATGTATTACCTGATCTAGTAATAAGGTTCTGCTTATTTAGTAGTATCTTTCTCACTCACAGTAACAGATGTATTATCTGATCTAGTAATAATGTTCTGCTTATTTAGTAGCATCTTTCTCACTCTCTCACAGTAACAGATGTATTAACTGATCTAGTAATACTATTCTGCTTATTTAGTAGCATCTTTCACACTCTCACAGTAACAGATATATTACCTGATCTAGTAATAATCTTCTGATTATTTAGAAGCATCTTTATCACTCTCACAGTAACAGATGTATTACCTGATCTAGTAATAATGTTCTGCTTATTTAGTAGCATCTTTCTCACTCTCACAGTAACAGATATATTACCTGATCTAGTAATAATGTTCTGCTTATTTAGTACCATCTTTCTCACACTCTCACAGTAACAGATGTATTACCTGATCTAGTAATAATGCTCTGCTTATTTAGTAGCATCTTTCACACTCACAGTAACAGATGTATTACCTGATCTAGTAATAATGTTCTGCTTATTTAGTAGCATCTTTCACACTCTCACAGTAACAGATGTATTACCTGATCTAGTAATACTATTCTGCTTATTTAGTAGCATCTTTCACACTCTCTCACAGTAACAGATGTATTACCTGATCTAGTAATAATGTTCTGCTTATTTAGTAGCATCTTTCTCACTCTCACAGTAACAGATGTATTACCTGATCTAGTAATTATGTTCTGCTTATTTAGTAGCATCTTTCTCACTCTTACAGTAACAGATGTATTACCTGATCTAGTAATAATGTTCTGCTGATTTTAGTAGCATCTTTCACTCTCTCTCACAGTAACAGATGTATTACCTGATCTAGTAATAATGTTCTGCTTAATTAGTAGCATCTTTCACACTCTCACAGTAACAGATGTATTACCTGATCTAGTAATAATGTTCTGCTTATTTAGTAGCATCTTTCACACTCTCACAGTAACAGATGTATTACCTGATCTAGTAATACTATTCTGCTTATTTAGTAGCATCTTTCACACTCTCTCACAGTAACAGATGTATTACCTGATCTAGTAATAATGTTCTGCTTATTTAGTAGCATCTTTTTCACTCTCACAGTAACAGATGTATTACCTGATCTAGTAATAATGTTCTGCTTATTTAGTAGCATCTTTCACACTCACAGTAACAGATGTATTACCTGATCTAGTAATAATGTTCTGCTTATTTAGTAGCATCTTTCACACTATCACAGTAACAGATGTATTACCTGATCTTGTAATACTATTCTGCTTATTTAGTAGCATCTTTCACACTCTCTCACAGTAACAGATGTATTACCTGATCTAGTAATAATGTTCTGCTTATTTAGTAGCATCTTTCTCACTCTCACAGTAACAGATGTATTACCTGATCTAGTAATTATGTTCTGCTTATTTAGTAGCATCTTTCTCACTCTTACAGTAACAGATGTATTACCTGATTAGTAATAATGTTCTGCTTATTTAGTAGCATCTTTCACACTCACAGTAACAGATGTATTACCTGATCTAGTAATAATGTTCTGCTTATTTAGTAGCATCTTTCACACTCTCACAGTAACAGATGTATTACCTGATCTAGTAATAATGTTCTGCTTATTTAGTAGCATCTTTCTCACTCTCTCACAGTAACAGATGTATTAACTGATCTAGTAATAATGTTCTGCTTATTTAGTAGCATCTTTCACACTCTCACAGTAACAGATGTATTACCTGATCTAGTAATACTATTCTGCTTATTTAGTAGCATCTTTCACACTCTCTCACAGTAACAGATGTATTACCTGATCTAGTAATAATGTTCTGCTTATTTAGTAGCATCTTTCTCACTCTCACAGTAACAGATGTATTACCTGATCTAGTAATTATGTTCTGCTTATTTAGTAGCATCTTTCACACTCTCACAGTAACAGATGTATTACCTGATCTAGTAATACTATTCTGCTTATTTAGTAGCATCTTTCACACTCTCTCACAGTAACAGATGTATTACCTGATCTAGTAATAATGTTCTGCTTATTTAGTAGCATCTTTCACACTCTCACAGTAACAAATGTATTACCTGATCTAGTAATAATGTTCTGCTTATTTAGTAGCATCTTTCACACTCTCTCACAGTAACAGATGTATTACCTGATCTAGTAATAATGTTCTGCTTATTTAGTAGCATCTTTTTCACTGTCACAGTAACAGATGTATTACCTGATCTAGTAATAATGTTCTGCTTATTTAGTAGCATCTTTCTCACTCACAGTAACAGATGTATTACCTGATCTAGTAATAATGTTCTGCTTATTTAGTAGCATCTTTCTCACTCACAGTAACAGATGTATTACCTGATCTAGTAATAATGTTCTGCTTATTTAGTAGCATCTTTCACACTCTCACAGTAACAGATGTATTACCTGATCTAGTAATACTATTCTGCTTATTTAGTAGCATCTTTCACACTCTCTCACAGTAACAGATTTATTACCTGATCTAGTAATAATGTTCTGCTTATTTAGTAGCATCTTTCTCACTCTTACAGTAACAGATGTATTACCTGATCTAGTAATAATGTTCTGCTGATTTAGTAGCATCTTTCACTCTCTCTCACAGTAACAGATGTATTACCTGATCTAGTAATAATGTTCTGCTTAATTAGTAGCATCTTTCACACTCTCACAGTAACAGATGTATTACCTGATCTAGTAATAATGTTCTGCTTATTTAGTAGCATATTTCTCACTCTCACAGTAACAGATGTATTACCTGATCTAGTAATAATGTTCTGCTTATTTAGTAGCATCTTTCACTCTCACAGTAACAGATGTATTACCTGATCTAGTAATAAGGTTCTGCTTATTTAGTAGTATCTTTCTCACTCACAGTAACAGATGTATTATCTGATCTAGTAATAATGTTCTGCTTATTTAGTAGCATCTTTCTCACTCTCTCACAGTAACAGATGTATTAACTGATCTAGTAATAATGTTCTGCTTATTTAGTAGCATCTTTCACACTCACAGTAACAAATGTATTACCTGATCTAGTAATAATGTTCTGCTTATTTAGTAGCATCTTTCACACTCTCACAGTAACAGATGTATTACCTGATCTAGTAATACTATTCTGCTTATTTAGTAGCATCTTTCACACTCTCTCACAGTAACAGATGTATTACCTGATCTAGTAATTATGTTCTGCTTATTTAGTAGCATCTTTCTCACTCTTACAGTAACAGATGTATTACGTGATCTAGTAATAATGTTCTGCTGATTTAGTAGCATCTTTCACTCTCTCTCACAGTAACAGATGTATTACCTGATCTAGTAATAATGTTCTGCTTAATTAGTAGCATCTTTCACACTCTCACAGTAACAGATGTATTACCTGATCTAGTAATAATATTCTGCTTATTTAGTAGTATCTTTCACACTCTCACAGTAACAGATGTATTACCTGATCTAGTAATACTATTCTGCTTATTTAGTAGTATCTTTCACACTCTCACAGTAACAGATGTATTACCTGATCTAGTAATACTATTCTGCTTATTTAGTAGCATCTTTCACACTCTCTCACAGTAACAGATGTATTACCTGATCTAGTAATAATGTTCTGCTTATTTAGTAGCATCTTTTTCACTCTCACAGTAACAGATGTATTATCTGATCTAGTAATAATGTTCTGCTTATTTAGTAGCATCTTTCACACTCACAGTAACAGATGTATTACCTGATCTAGTAATAATGTTCTGCTTATTTAGTAGCATCTTTCACACTCTCACAGTAACAGATGTATTACCTGATCTAGTAATACTATTCTGCTTATTTAGTAGCATCTTTCACACTCTCTCACAGTAACAGATGTATTACCTGATCTAGTAATAATGTTCTGCTTATTTAGTAGCATCTTTCTCACTCTCACAGTAACAGATGTATTACCTGATCTAGTAATTATGTTCTGCTTATTTAGTAGCATCTTTCTCACTCTTACAGTAACAGATGTATTACCTGATCTAGTAATAATGTTCTGCTGATTTAGTAGCATCTTTTTCACTCTCACAGTAACAGATGTATTACCTGATCTAGTAATAATGTTCTGCTTATTTAGTAGCATCTTTCTCACTCACAGTAACAGATGTATTACCTGATCTAGTAATAATGTTCTGCTTATTTAGTAGCATCTTTCACACTCTCACAGTAACAGATGTATTACCTGATCTAGTAATACTATTCTGCTTATTTAGTAGCATCTTTCACTCTCACAGTAACAGATGTATTACCTGATCTAGTAATAAGGTTCTGCTTATTTAGTAGTATCTTTCTCACTCTCTCACAGTAACAGATGTATTATCTGATCTAGTAATAATGTTCAGCTTATTTAGAAGCATCTTTCTCACTCTCTCACAGTAACAGATGTATTAACTGATCTAGTAATAATGTTCTGCTTATTTAGTAGCATCTTTCACACTCACAGTAACAGATATATTACCTGATCTAGTAATAATGTTCTGCTTATTTAGTAGCATCTTTCACACTCTCACAGTAACATATGTATTACCTGATCTAGTAATAGTATTCTGCTTATTTAGTAGCATCTTTCACACTCTCTCACAGTAACAGATGTATTACCTGATCTAGTAATTATGTTCTGCTTATTTAGTAGCATCTTTCTCACTCTTACAGTAACAGATGTATTACGTGATCTAGTAATAATGTTCTGCTGATTTAGTAGCATCTTTCACTCTCTCTCACAGTAACAGATGTATTACCTGATCTAGTAATAATGTTCTGCTTAATTAGTAGCATCTTTCACACTCTCACAGTAACAGATGTATTACCTGATCTAGTAATAATATTCTGCTTATTTAGTAGTATCTTTCACACTCTCACAGTAACAGATGTATTACCTGATCTAGTAATACTATTTTGCTTATTTAGTAGGATCTTTCACACTCTCTCACAGTAACAGATGTATTACCTGATCTAGTAATAATGTTCTGCTTATTTAGTAGCATCTTTTTCACTCTCACAGTAACAGATGTATTACCTGATCTAGTAATAATGTTCTGCTTATTTAGTAGCATCTTTTTCACTCTCACAGTAACAGATGTATTACCTGATCTAGTAATTATGTTCTGCTTATTTAGTAGCATCTTTCTCACTCTTACAGTAACAGATGTATTACCTGATCTAGTAATAATGTTCTGCTGATTTAGTAGCATCTTTTTCACTCTCACAGTAACAGATGTATTACCTGATCTAGTAATAATGTTCTGCTTATTTAGTAGCATCTTTCTCACTCACAGTAACAGATGTATTACCTGATCTAGTAATAATGTTCTGCTTATTTAGTAGCATCTTTCACACTCTCACAGTAACAGATGTATTCCCTGATCTAGTAATACTATTCTGCTTATTTAGTAACATCTTTCACACTCTCTCACAGTAACAGATGTATTACCTGATCTAGTAATAATGTTCTGCTTATTTAGTAGCATCTTTCTCACTCTCACAGTAACAGATGTATTACCTGATCTAGTAATAATGTTCTGCTGATTTAGTAGCATCTTTCACTCTCTCTCACAGTAACAGATGTATTACCTGATCTAGTAATAATGTTCTGCTTAATTAGTAGCATCTTTCACACTCTCACAGTAACAGATGTATTACCTGATCTAGTAATAATGTTCTGCTTATTTAGTAGCATATTTCTCACTCTCACAGTAACAGATGTATTACCTGATCTAGTAATAATGTTCTGCTTATTTAGTAGCATCTTTCACTCTCACAGTAACAGATGTATTACCTGATCTAGTAATAAGGTTCTGCTTATTTATTAGTGTCTTTCTCACTCTCTCACAGTAACAGATGTATTATCTGATCTAGTAATAAGGTTCTGCTTATTTAGTAGCATCTTTCTCACTCTAACAGTAACAGATGTATTACCTGATCTAGTAATAATGTTCTGCTTATTTAGTATCATCTTTCTCACTCTAACAGTAACAGATGTATTACCTGATCTAGTAATAATGTTCTGCTTATTTAGTAGCATCTTTATCACTCTCACAGTAACAGATGTATTACCTGATCTAGTAATAATATTCTGCTTATTTAGTAGCATCTTTCTCACTCTCACAGTAACGGATGTATTACCTGATCTAGTAATAATGTTCTGCTTATTTAGTAGCATCTTTATCACTCTCACAGTAACTGATGTATTACCTGATCTAGTAATAATATTCTGCTTATTTAGTACCATCTTTCTTACTCTCACAGTAACAGATGTATTACCTGATCTAGTAATAATCTGCTTATTTAGTAGCATCTTTCTCACACTCTCACAGTAACAGATGTATTACCTGATCTAGTAATAATGCTCTGCTTATTTAGTAGCATCTTTTTCACTCTCACAGTAACAGATATATTACCTGATCTAGTAATAATGTTCTGCTTATTTAGTAGCATCTTTATCACTCTCACAGTAACAGATGTATTACCTGATCTTGTAATAATATTCTGCTTATTTAGTAGCATCTTTCTCACTCTCTCACAGTAACAGATGTATTACCTGATCTAGTAATAATGTTCTGCTTATTTAGTAGCATCTTTCTCACTCTCACAGTAACAGATGTATTACCTGATCTTGTAATAATATTCTGCTTATTTAGTAGCATCTTTCTCACTCTCTCACAGTAACAGATGTATTACCTGATCTAGTAATAATGTTCTGCTTATTTAGTAGCATCTTTCTCACTCTCACAGTAACAGATGTATTACCTGATCTAGTAATTATGTTCTGCTTATTTAGTAGCATCTTTCTCACTCTTACAGTAACAGATGTATTACCTGATCTAGTAATAATGTTCTGCTGATTTAGTAGCATCTTTTTCACTCTCACAGTAACAGATGTATTACCTGATCTAGTAATAATGTTCTGCTTATTTAGTAGCATCTTTTTCACTCTCACAGTAACAGATGTATTACCTGATCTAGTAATAATGTTCTGCTTATTTAGTAGCATCTTTCACACTCTCACAGTAACAGATGCATTACCTGATCTAGTAATACTATTCTGCTTATTTAGTAGCATCTTTCACACTCTCTCACAGTAACAGATTTATTACCTGATCTAGTAATAATGTTCTGCTTATTTAGTAGCATCTTTCTCACTCTTACAGTAACAGATGTATTACCTGATCTAGTAATAATGTTCTGCTGATTTAGTAGCATCTTTCACTCTCTCTCACAGTAACAGATGTATTACCTGATCTAGTAATAATGTTCTGCTTAATTAGTAGCATCTTTCACACTCTCACAGTAACAGATGTATTACCTGATCTAGTAATAATATTCTGCTTATTTAGTAGTATCTTTCACACTCTCACAGTAACAGATGTATTACCTGATCTAGTAATACTATTCTGCTTATTTAGTAGGATCTTTCACACTCTCTCACAGTAACAGATGTATTACCTGATCTAGTAATAATGTTCTGCTTATTTAGTAGCATCTTTTTCACTCTCACAGTAACAGATGTATTACCTGATCTAGTAATAATGTTCTGCTTATTTAGTAGCATCTTTTTCACTCTCACAGTAACAGATGTATTACCTGATCTAGTAATAATGTTCTGCTTATTTAGTAGCATCTTTCTCACTCTCACAGTAACAGATGTATTACCTGATCTAGTAATTATGTTCTGCTTATTTAGTAGCATCTTTCTCACTCTTACAGTAACAGATGTATTACCTGATCTAGTAATAATGTTCTGCTGATTTAGTAGCATCTTTTTCACTCTCACAGTAACAGATGTATTACCTGATCTAGTAATAATGTTCTGCTTATTTAGTAGCATCTTTCTCACTCACAGTAACAGATGTATTACCTGATCTAGTAATAATGTTCTGCTTATTTAGTAGCATCTTTCACACTCTCACAGTAACAGATGTATTCCCTGATCTAGTAATACTATTCTGCTTATTTAGTAACATCTTTCTCACACTCTCACAGTAACAGATGTATTACCTGATCTAGTAATAATGTTCTGCTTATTTAGTAGCATCTTTCTCACTCTCACAGTAACAGATGTATTACCTGATCTAGTAATAATGTTCTGCTGATTTAGTAGCATCTTTCTCACTCTTACAGTAACAGATGTATTACCTGATCTAGTAATAATGTTCTGCTGATTTAGTAGCATCTTTCACTCTCTCTCACAGTAACAGATGTATTACCTGATCTAGTAATAATGTTCTGCTTAATTAGTAGCATCTTTCACACTCTCACAGTAACAGATGTATTACCTGATCTAGTAATAATGTTCTGCTTATTTAGTAGCATATTTCTCACTCTCACAGTAACAGATGTATTACCTGATCTAGTAATAATGTTCTGCTTATTTAGTAGCATCTTTCACTCTCACAGTAACAGATGTATTACCTGATCTAGTAATAAGGTTCTGCTTATTTAGTAGTATCTTTCTCACTCTCTCACAGTAACAGATGTATTATCTGATCTAGTAATAATGTTCTGCTTATTTAGTAGCATCTTTCTCACTCTAACAGTAACAGATGTATTACCTGATCTAGTAATAATGTTCTGCTTATTTAGTATCATCTTTCTCACTCTAACAGTAACAGATGTATTACCTGATCTAGTAATAATGTTCTGCTTATTTAGTAGCATCTTTATCACTCTCACAGTAACTGATGTATTACCTGATCTAGTAATAATATTCTGCTTATTTAGTACCATCTTTCTTACTCTCACAGTAACAGATGTATTACCTGATCTAGTAATAATCTGCTTATTTAGTAGCATCTTTCTCACACTCTCACAGTAACAGATGTATTACCTGATCTAGTAATAATGCTCTGCTTATTTAGTAGCATCTTTTTCACTCTCACAGTAACAGATATATTACCTGATCTAGTAATAATGTTCTGCTTATTTAGTAGCATCTTTATCACTCTCACAGTAACAGATGTATTACCTGATCTTGTAATAATATTCTGCTTATTTAGTAGCATCTTTCTCACTCTCTCACAGTAACAGATGTATTACCTGATCTAGTAATAATGTTCTGCTTATTTAGTAGCATCTTTCACACTCTCACAGTAACAGATGTATTACCTGATCTAGTAATAATGCTCTGCTTATTTAGTAGCATCTTTTTCACTCTCACAGTAACAGATGTATTACCTGATCTAGTAATAATATTCGGCTTATTTAGTAGCATCTTTCTCACTCTCACAGTAACAGATGTATTACCTGATCTAGTAATAATGTTCTGCTAATTTAGTAGCATCTTTATCACTCTCACAGTAAAAGATGTATTACCTGATCTAGTAATAATATTCTGCTTATTTAGTTGCATCTTTCTCACTCTTACAGTAACAGACGTATTACCTGATCTAGTAATAATGTTCTGCTTATTTAGTAGCATCTTTCTCACTCTCACAGTAACAGATGTATTACCTGATCTAGTAATTATGTTCTGCTTATTTAGTAGCATCTTTCTCACTCTTACAGTAACAGATGTATTACCTGATCTAGTAATAATATTCTGCTTATTTATTAGTATCTTTCACTCTCTCTCACAGTAACAGATGTATTACCTGATCTAGTAATACTATTCTGCTTATTTAGTAGCATCTTTCACACTCTCTCACAGTAACAGATGTATTACCTGATCTAGTAATAATGTTTTGCTTATTTAGTAGCATCTTTCTCACTCTCACAGTAACAGATGTATTACCTGATCTAGTAATTATGTTCTGCTTATTTAGTAGCATCTTTCTCACTCTTACAGTAACAGATGTATTACCTGATCTAGTAATAATGTTCTGCTGATTTAGTAGCATCTTTCACTCTCTCTCACAGTAACAGATGTATTACCTGATCTAGTAATAATGTTCTGCTTAATTAGTAGCATCTTTCACACTCTCACAGTAACATATGTATTACCTGATCTAGTAATACTATTCTGCTTATTTAGTAGCATCTTTCACACTCTCTCAGTAACAGATGTATTACCTGATCTAGTAATAATGTTCTGCTTATTTAGTAGCATCTTTTTCACTCTCACAGTAACAGATATATTACCTGATCTAGTAATACTGTTCTGCTTATTTAGTAGCATGTTTCACACTCACAGTAACATATGTATTACCTGATCTAGTAATACTATTCTGCTTATTTAGTAGCATCTTTCACACTCTCTCACAGTAACAGATGTATTACCTGATCTAGTAATAATGTTATGCTTATTTAGTAGCATCTTTCTCACTCTCACAGTAACAGATGTATTACCTGATCTAGTAATTATGTTCTGCTTATTTAGTAGCATCTTTCTCACTCTTACAGTAACAGATGTATTACCTGATCTAGTAATAATGTTCTGCTGATTTAGTAGCATCTTTTTCACTCTCACAGTAACAGATGTATTACCTGATCTAGTAATAATGTTCTGCTTATTTAGTAGCATCTTTCACACTCTCACAGTAACAGATGTATTACCTGATCTAGTAATACTATTCTGCTTATTTAGTAGCATCTTTCACACTCTCTCACAGTAACAGATGTATTACCTGATCTAGTAATTATGTTCTGCTTATTTAGTAGCATCTTTCTCACTCTTACAGTAACAGATGTATTACCTGATCTAGTAATAATGTTCTGCTGATTTAGTAGCATCTTTCACTCTCTCTCACAGTAACAGATGTATTACCTGATCTAGTAATAATGTTCTGCTTAATTAGTAGCATCTTTCACACTCTCACAGTAACAGATGTATTACCTGATCTAGTAATAATGTTCTGCTTATTTAGTAGCATATTTCTCACTCTCACAGTAACAGATGTATTACCTGATCTAGTAATAATGTTCTGCTTATTTAGTAGCATCTTTCACTCTCACAGTAACAGATGTATTACCTGATCTAGTAATAAGGTTCTGCTTATTTAGTAGTATCTTTCTCACTCTCTCACAGTAACAGATGTATTATCTGATCTAGTAATAATGTTCTGCTTATTTAGTAGCATCTTTCACACTCACAGTAACAGATGTATTACCTGATCTAGTAATACTATTCTGCTTATTTAGTAGCATCTTTCACACTCTCTCACAGTAACAGATGTATTACCTGATCTAGTAATAATGTTCTGCTTATTTAGTAGCATCTTTCTCACTCTCACAGTAACAGATGTATTACCTGATCTAGTAATAATGTTCTGCTGATTTAGTAGCATCTTTTTCACTCTCACAGTAACAGATGTATTACCTGATCTAGTAATAATGTTCTGCTTATTTAGTAGCATCTTTCACACTCACAGTAACAGATGTATTACCTGATCTAGTAATAATGTTCTGCTTATTTAGTAGCATCTTTCACACTATCACAGTAACAGATGTATTACCTGATCTAGTAATACTATTCTGCTTATTTAGTAGCATCTTTCACACTCTCTCACAGTAACAGATGTATTACCTGATCTAGTAATAATGTTCTGCTTATTTAGTAGCATCTTTCACACTCTCACAATAACAGATATATTACCTGATCTAGTAATAATGTTCTGCTTATTTAGTAGCATCCTTCTCACTCTCTCACAGTAACAGATGTATTATCTGATCTAGTAATAATGTTCTGCTTATTTAGTAGCATCTTTCTCACTCTCACAGTAACAGATGTATTACATGATCTAGTAATAATATTCTGCTTATTTAGTAGCATCTTTCTCACTATCACAGTAACAGATGTATTACCTGATCTAGTAATAATGTTCTGCTTATTTAGTAGCATCTTTCTCACTCTCACAGTAACAGATGTATTACCTGATCTAGTAATAATGTTGTGCTTATTTAGTAGCATCTTTCTCACTCTCACAGTAACAGATATATTACCTGATCTAGTAATAATGTTCTGCTTATTTAGTACCATCTTTCTCACACTCTCACAGTATCAGATGTATTACCTTATCTAGTAATAATGCTCTGCTTATTTAGTAGCATCTTTCACACTCTCACAGTAACAGATGTATTACCTGATCTAGTAATAATGTTCTGCTTATTTAGTAGCATCTTTCACACTCACAGTAACAGATGTTTTACCTGATCTAGTAATAATGTTCTGCTTATTTAGTAGCATCTTTCACACTCTCACAGTAACAGATGTATTACCTGATCTAGTAATACTATTCTGCTTATTTAGTATCATCTTTCACACTCTCTCACAGTAACAGATGTATTACCTGATCTAGTAATAATGTTCTGCTTATTTAGTAGCATCTTTCTCACTCTCACAGTAACAGATGTATTACCTGATCTAGTAATTATGTTCTGCTTATTTAGTTGCATCTTTCTCACTCTTACAGTAACAGATGTATTACCTGATCTAGTAATAATGTTCTGCTGATTTAGTAGCATCTTTTTCACTCTCACAGTAACAGATGTATTACCTGATCTAGTAATAATGTTCTGCTTATTTAGTAGCATCTTTCACACTCTCACAGTAACAGATGTATTACCTGATCTAGTAATACTATTCTGCTTATTTAGTAGCATCTTTCACACTCTCTCACAGTAACAGATGTATTACCTGATCTAGTAATTATGCTCTGCTTATTTAGTAGCATCTTTCTCACTCTTACAGTAACAGATGTATTACCTGATCTAGTAATAATGTTCTGCTTAATTAGTAGCATCTTTCACACTCTCACAGTAACAGATGTATTACCTGATCTAGTAATAATGTTCTGCTTATTTAGTAACATATTTCTCACTCTCACAGTAACAGATGTATTACCTGATCTAGTAATAATGTTCTGCTTATTTAGTAGCATCGTTCACTTTCACAGTAACAGATGTATTACCTGATCTAGTAATAAGGTTCTGCTTATTTAGTAGTATCTTTCTCACTCTCTCACAGTAACAGATGTATTATCTGATCTAGTAATAATGTTCTGCTTATTTAGTAGCATCTTTCACACTCACAGTAACAGATGTATTACCTGATCTAGTAATACTAGTCTGCTTATTTAGTAGCATCTTTCACACTCTCTCACAGTAACAGATGTATTACCTGATCTAGTAATAATGTTCTGCTTATTTAGTAGCATCTTTCTCACTCTCACAGTAACAGATGTATTTCCTGATCTAGTAATTATGTTCTGCTTATTTAGTAGCATCTTTCTCACTCTTACAGTAACAGATGTATTACCTGATCTAGTAATAATGTTCTGCTGATTTAGTAGCATCTTTTTCACTCTCACAGTAACAGATGTATTACCTGATCTAGTAATAATGTTCTGCTTATTTAGTAGCATCTTTCACACTCACAGTAACAGATGTATTACCTGATCTAGTAATAATGTTCTGCTTATTTAGTAGCATCTTTCACACTCTCACAGTAACAGATGTATTACCTGATCTAGTAATACTATTCTGCTTATTTAGTAGCATCTTTCACACTCTCTCACAGTAACAGATGTATTACCTGATCTAGTAATAATGTTCTGCTTATTTAGTAGCATCTTTCTCACTCTCACAGTAACAGATGTATTACCTGATCTAGTAATTATGTTCTGCTTATTTAGTAGCATCTTTCACACTATCACAGTAACAGATGTATTACCTGATCTAGTAATACTATTCTGCTTATTTAGTAGCATCTTTCACACTCACAGTAACAGATGTATTACCTGATCTAGTAATAATGTTCTGCTTATTTAGTAGCATCTTTCACACTATCACAGTAACAGATGTATTACCTGATCTAGTAATACTATTCTGCTTATTTAGTAGCATCTTTCACACTCTCTCACAGTAACAGATGTATTACCTGATCTAGTAATAATGTTCTGCTTATTTAGTAGCATCTTTCTCACTCTCACAGTAACAGATGTATTACCTGATCTAGTAATAATGTTCTGCTTATTTAGTAGCATCTTTCACACTCTCACAGTAACAGATGTATTACCTGATCTAGTAATATTATTCTGCTTATTTAGTAGCATCTTTCACACTCTCTCACAGTAACAGATGTATTACCTGATCTAGTAATAATGTTCTGCTTATTTAGTAGCATCTTTCTCACTCTCACAGTAACAGATGTATTACCTGATCTAGTAATTATGTTCTGCTTATTTAGTAGCATCTTTCTCACTCTTACAGTAACAGATGTATTACCTGATCTAGTAATAATGTTCTGTTGATTTAGTAGCATCTTTTTCACTCTTACAGTAACAGATGTATTACCTGATCTAGTAATACTATTCTGCTTATTTAGTAGCATCTTTCACACTCTCTCACAGTAACAGATGTATTACCTGATCTAGTAATAATGTTCTGCTTATTTAGTAGCATCTTTCTCACTCTCACAGTAACAGATATATTACCTGATCTAGTAATAATGTTCTGCTTATTTAGTACCATCTTTCTCACACTCTCACAGTAACAGATGTATTACCTGATCTATTAATAATGCCTTGCTTATTTAGTAGCATCTTTCACACTCACAGTAACAGATGTATTACCTGATCTAGTAATAATGTTCTGCTTATTTAGCAGCATCTTTCACACTCTCACAGTAACAGATGTATTACCTGATCTAGTAATACTACTCTGCTTATTTAGTAGCATCTTTCACACTCTCTCACAGTAACAGATGTATTACCTGATCTAGTAATAATGTTCTGCTTATTTAGTAGCATCTTTCTCACTCTCACAGTAACAGATGTATTACCTGATCTAGTAATTATGTTCTGCTTATTTAGTAGCATCTTTCTCACTCTTACAGTAACAGATGTATTACCTGATCTAGTAATAATGTTCTGCTGATTTAGTAGCATCTTTCACTCTCTCTCACAGTAACATATGTATTACCTGATCTAGTAATAATGTTCTGCTTAATTAGTAGCATCTTTCACACTCTCACAGTAACAGATGTATTACCTGATCTAGTAATAATGTTCTGCTTATTTAGTAGCATCTTTCACACTCTCACAGTAACAGAAGTATTACCTGATCTAGTAATACTATTCTGCTTATTTAGTAGCATCTTTCACACTCTCTCACAGTACAAGATGTATTACCTGATCTAGTAATAATGTTCTGCTTATTTAGTAGCATCTTTTTCACTCTCACAGTAACAGATGTATTACCTGATCTAGTAATAATGTTCTGCTTATTTAGTAGCATCTTTCACACTCACAGTAACAGATGTATTACCTGATCTAGTAATAATGTTCTGCTTATTTAGTAGCATCTTTCACACTATCACAGTAACAGATGTATTACCTGATCTAGTAATAATGTTCTGCTTATTTAGTAGCATCTTTCACACTCACAGTAACAGATGTATTACCTGATCTAGTAATACTATTCTGCTTATTTAGTAGCATCTTTCACACTCTCTCACAGTAACAGATGTATTACCTGATCTAGTAATAATGTTCTGCTTATTTAGTAGCATCTTTCTCACTCTCACAGTAACAGATGTATTACCTGATCTAGTAATTATCTTCTGCTTATTTAGTAGCATCTTTCTCACTCTTACAGTAACAGATGTATTACCTGATTAGTAATAATGTTCTGCTTATTTAGTAGCATCTTTCACACTCACAGTAACAGATGTATTACCTGATCTAGTAATAATGTTCTGCTTATTTAGTAGCATCTTTCACACTCTCACAGTAACAGATGTATTACCTGATCTAGTAATAATGTTCTGCTTATTTAGTAGCATCTTTCTCACTCTCACAGTAACAGATGTATTACCTGATCTAGTAATTATGTTCTGCTTATTTAGTAGCATCTTTCACTCTCTCTCACAGTAACAGATGTATTACCTGATCTAGTAATAATGTTCTGCTTAATTAGTAGCATCTTTCACACTCTCACAGTAACAGATATATTACCTGATCTAGTAATAATGTTCTGCTTATTTAGTAGCATATTTCTCACTCTCACAGTAACAGATGTATTACCTGATCTAGTAATAATGTTCTGCTTATTTAGTAGCATCTTTCACTCTCACAGTAACAGATGTATTACCTGATCTAGTAATAATGTTCTGCTTATTTAGTAGCATCTTTCACACTCTCACAGTAACAGATGTATTACCTGATCTAGTAATACTATTCTGCTTATTTAGTAGCATCTTTCACACTCTCTCACAGTAACAGATGTATTACCTGATCTAGTAATAATGTTCTGCTTAATTAGTAGCATCTTTCACACTCTCACAGTAACAAATGTATTACCTGATCTAGTAATAATGTTCTGCTTATTTAGTAGCATCTTTCACACTCTCACAGTAACAGATGTATTACCTGATCTAGTAATACTATTCTGCTTATTTAGTAGCATCTTTCACACTCTCTTACAGTAACAGATGTATTACCTGATCTAGTAATAATGTTCTGCTTATTTAGTAGCATCTTTTTCACTCTCACAGTAACAGATGTATTACCTGATCTAGTAATAATGTTCTGCTTTTTTAGTAGCATCTTTCACACTCACAGTAACAGATGTATTACCTGATCTAGTAATAATGTTCTGCTTATTTAGTAGCATCTTTCACACTCTCACAGTAACAGATGTATTACCTGATCTAGTAATACTATTCTGCTTATTTAGTAGCACCTTTCACACTCTCACAGTAACAGATGTATTACCTGATCTAGTTATAATGTTCTGCTTATTTAGTAGAATCTTTCTCACTCTCACAGTAACAGATGTATTACCTGATCTAGTAATTATGTTCTGCTTATTTAGTAGCATCTTTCTCACTCTTACAGTAACAGATGTATTACCTGATCTAGTAATAATGTTCTGCTGATTTAGTAGCATCTTTTTCACTCTCACAGTAACAGATGTATTACCTGATCTAGTAATAATGTTCTGCTTATTTAGTAGCATCTTTCTCACTCACAGTAACAGATGTATTACCTGATCTAGTAATAATGTTCTGCTTATTTAGTAGCATCTTTCACACTCTCACAGTAACAGATGTATTACCTGATCTAGTAATACTATTCTGCTTATTTAGTAGCATCTTTCACACTCTCTCACAGTAACAGATGTATTACCTGATCTAGTAATAATGTTCTGCTTATTTAGTAGCATCTTTCTCACTCTTACAGTAACAGATGTATTACCTGATCTAGTAATAATGTTCTGCTGATTTAGTAGCATCTTTCACTCTCTCTCTCACAGTAACAGATGTATTACCTGATCTAGTAATAATGTTCTGCTTAATTAGTAGCATCTTTCTCACTCTCACAGTAACAGATGTATTACCTGATCTAGTAATAAGGTTCTGCTTATTTAGTAGTATCTTTCTCACTCTCTCACAGTTACAGATGTATTATCTGATCTAGTAATAATGTTCTGCTTATTTAGTAGCATCTTTCTCACTCTCTCACAGTTACAGATGTATTAACTGATCTAGTAATAATGTTCTGCTTATTTAGTAGCATCTTTCACACTCACAGTAACAGATGTATTACCTGATCTAGTAATAATGTTCTGCTTATTTAGTAGCATCTTTCACACTCTCACTGTAACAGATGTATTACCTGATCTAGTAATACTATTCTGCTTATTTAGTAGCATCTTTCACACTCTCTCACAGTAACAGATGTATTACCTGATCTAGTAATTATGTTCTGCTTATTTAGTAGCATCTTTCTCACTCTTACAGTAACAGATGTATTACGTGATCTAGTAATAATGTTCTGCTGATTTAGTAGCATCTTTCACTCTCTCTCACAGTAACAGATGTATTACCTGATCTAGTAATAATGTTCTGCTTAATTAGTAGCATCTTTCACACTCTCACAGTAACAGATGTATTACCTGATCTAGTAATAATATTCTGCTTATTTAGTAGTATCTTTCACACTCTCACAGTAACAGATGTATTACCTGATCTAGTAATACTATTCTGCTTATTTAGTAGCATCTTTCACACTCTCTCACAGTAACAGATGTATTACCTGATCTAGTAATAATGTTCTGCTTATTTAGTAGCATCTTTTTCACTCTCACAGTAACAGATGTATTACCTGATCTAGTAATAATGTTCTGCTTATTTAGTAGCATCTTTCACACTCACAGTAACAGATGTATTACCTGATCTAGTAATAATGTTCTGCTTATTTAGTAGCATCTTTCACACTCTACTCTCACAGTAACAGATGTATTACCTGATCTAGTAATACTATTCTGCTTATTTAGTAGCATCTTTCACACTCTCACAGTAACAGATGTATTACCTGATCTAGTAATAATGTTCTGCTTATTTAGTAGCATCTTTCTCACTCTCACAGTAACAGATGTATTACCTGATCTAGTAATTATGTTCTGCTTATTTAGTAGCATCTTTCTCACTCTTACAGTAACAGATGTATTACCTGATCTAGTAATAATGTTCTGCTGATTTAGTAGCATCTTTTTCACTCTCACAGTAACAGATGTATTACCTGATCTAGTAATAATGTTCTGCTTATTTAGTAGCATCTTTCTCACTCACAGTAACAGATGTATTACCTGATCTAGTAATAATGTTCTGCTTATTTAGTTGCATCTTTCACACTCTCACAGTAACAGATGTATTACCTGATCTAGTAATACTATTCTGCTTATTTAGTAACATCTTTCACACTCTCTCACAGTAACAGATGTATTACCTGATCTAGTAATAATGTTCTGCTTATTTAGTAGCATCTTTCTCACTCTCACAGTAACAGATGTATTACCTGATCTAGTAATAATGTTCTGCTGATTTAGTAGCATCTTTCTCACTCTTACAGTAACAGATGTATTACCTGATCTAGTAATAATGTTCTGCTTATTTAGTAGCATATTTCTCACTCTCACAGTAACAGATGTATTACCTGATCTAGTAATAATGTTCTGCTTATTTAGTAGCATCTTTCACTCTCACAGTAACAGATGTATTACCTGATCTAGTAATAAGGTTCTGCTTATTTAGTAGTATCTTTCTCACTCTCTCACAGTAACAGATGTATTATCTGATCTAGTAATAATGTTCTGCTTATTTAGTAGCATCTTTCACACTCACAGTAACAGATGTATTACCTGATCTAGTAATAATGTTCTGCTTATTTAGTAGCATCTTTCACACTTTCACAGTAACAGATATATTACCTGATCTAGTAATAATGTTCTGCTTATTTAGTAGCATCCTTCTCACTCTCTCACAGTAACAGATGTATTATCTGATCTAGTAATAATGTTCTGCTTATTTAGTAGCATCTTTCTCACTCTCACAGTAACAGATGTATTACCTGATCTAGTAATAATGTTCTGCTTATTTATTAGCATCTTTCTCACTCTCACAGTAACAGATGTATTACCTGATCTAGTAATAATGTTCTGCTTATTTAGTACCATCTTTCTCACACTCTCACAGTAACAGATGTATTACCTGATCTAGTAATAATGCTCTGCTTATTTAGTAGCATCTTTCACACTCTCACAGTAACAGATGTATTACCTGATCTAGTAATAATGTTCTGCTTATTTAGTAGCATCTTTCACACTCACAGTAACCGATGTTTTACCTGATCTAGTAATAATGTTCTGCTTATTTAGTAGCATCTTTCACACTCTCACAGTAACAGATGTATTACCTGATCTAGTAATACTATTCTGCTTATTTAGTAGCATCTGTCACACTCTCTCACAGTAACAGATGTATTACCTGATCTAGTAATAATGTTCTGCTGATTTAGTAGCATCTTTTTCACTCTCACAGTAACAGATGTATTACCTGATCTAGTAATAATGTTCTGCTTATTTAGTAGCATCTTTCTCACTCTTACAGTAACAGATGTATTACCTGATCTAGTAATAATGTTCTGCTGATTTAGTAGCATCTTTTTCACTCTCACAGTAACAGATGTATTATCTGATCTAGTAATAATGTTCTGCTTATTTAGTAGCATCTTTCTCACTCTCACAGTAACAGATGTATTACCTGATCTAGTAATAATGTTCTGCTTATTTAGTAGCATCTTTCTCACTCTCACAGTAACAGATATATTACCTGATCTAGTAATAATGTTCTGCTTATTTAGTACCATCTTTCTCACACTCTCACAGTAACAGATGTATTACCTGATCTAGTAATAATGCTCTGCTTATTTAGTACCATCTTTCTCACACTCTCACAGTAACAGATGTATTACCTGATCTAGTAATAATGTTCTGCTTATTTAGTAGCATCTTTCACACTTTCACAGTAACAGATATATTACCTGATCTAGTAATAATGTTCTGCTTATTTAGTAGCATCCTTCTCACTCTCTCACAGTAACAGATGTATTATCTGATCTAGTAATAATGTTCTGCTTATTTAGTAGCATCTTTCTCACTCTCACAGTAACAGATGTATTACCTGATCTAGTAATAATGTTCTGCTTATTTAGTAGCATCTTTCTCACTCTCACAGTAACAGATATATTACCTGATCTAGTAATAATGTTCTGCTTATTTAGTACCATCTTTCTCACACTCTCACAGTAACAGATGTATTACCTGATCTAGTAATAATGCTCTGCTTATTTAGTAGC
Organism: Bombina bombina; assembly: GCF_027579735.1. Classification (NCBI taxonomy): domain Eukaryota; kingdom Metazoa; phylum Chordata; class Amphibia; order Anura; family Bombinatoridae; genus Bombina; species Bombina bombina. The sequence goes on along the minus strand of NC_069504.1, from coordinate 5,259,325 downwards.
ATCTTTCACACTCACAGTAACCGATGTTTTACCTGATCTAGTAATAATGTTCTGCTTATTTAGTAGCATCTTTCACACTCTCACAGTAACAGATGTATTACCTGATCTAGTAATACTATTCTGCTTATTTAGTAGCATCTGTCACACTCTCTCACAGTAACAGATGTATTACCTGATCTAGTAATAATGTTCTGCTTATTTAGTAGCATCTTTCTCACTCTCACAGTAACAGATGTATTACCTGATCTAGTAATTATGTTCTGCTTATTTAGTTGCATCTTTCTCACTCTTACAGTAACAGATGTATTACCTGATCTAGTAATAATGTTCTGCTGATTTAGTAGCATCTTTCTCACACTCTCACAGTAACAGATGTATTACCTGATCTAGTAATAATGCTCTGCTTATTTAGTAGCATATTTTTCACTCTCACAGTAACAGATGTATTACCTGATCTAGTAATAATGTTCTGCTTATTTAGTAGCATCTTTATCACTCTCACAGTAACAGATGTATTACCTGATCTAGTAATAATATTCTGCTTATTTAGTAGCATCTTTCTCACTCTCACAGTAACAGATGTATTACCTGATCTAGTAATAATGTTCTGCTTATTTAGTAGCATCTTTCTCACTCTCACAGTAACAGATGTATTACCTGATCTAGTAATTATGTTCTGCTTATTTAGTACCATCTTTCTTACTCTCACAGTAACAGATGTATTACCTGATCTAGTAATAATGTTCTGCTTATTTAGTAGCATCTTTCTCACACTCTCACAGTAACAGATGTATTACCTGATCTAGTAATAATGCTCTGCTTATTTAGTAGCATATTTTTCACTCTCACAGTAACAGATGTATTACCTGATCTAGTAATAATGTTCTGCTTATTTAGTAGCATCTTTATCACTCTCACAGTAAAAGATGTATTACCTGATCTAGTAATAATATTCTGCTTATTTAGTAGCATCTTTCTCACTCTCACAGTAACAGATGTATTACCTGATCTAGTAATAATGTTCTGCTTATTTAGTAGCATCTTTCACACTCTCACAGTAACAGATGTATTACCTGATCTAGTAATAATGTTCTGCTTATTTAGTAGCATCTTTTTCACTCTCACAGTAACAGATGTATTACCTGATCTAGTAATAATATTCTGCTTTTTTAGTAGCATCTTTCTCACTCTCACAGTAACAGATGTATTACCTGATCTAGTAATAATGTTCTGCTTATTTAGTAGCATCTTTATCACTCTCACAGAAACAGATGTATTACCTGATCTAGTAATAATATTCTGCTTATTTAGTAGCATCTTTCTCACTCTCACAGTAACAGATGTATTACCTGATCTAGTAATAATATTCTGCTTATTTAGTAGCATCTTTCTCACTCTCACAGTAACAGATGTATTACCTGATCTAGTAATAATGTTCTGCTTATTTAGTAGCATCTTTATCACTTTCACAGTAACAGATGTATTACCTGATCTAGTAATAATATTCTGCTTATTTAGTAGCATCTTTCACACTCTCACAGTAACAGATATATTACCTGATCTAGTAATAATGTTCTGCTTATTTAGTAGCATATTTCTCACACTCTCACAGTAACAGATGTATTACCTGATCTAGTAATAATATTCTGCTTATTTAGTAGCATCTTTCTCACTCTCACAGTAACAGATGTATTACCTGATCTAGTAATAATGTTCTGCTTATTTAGTAGCATCTTTATCACTTTCACAGTAACAGATGTATTACCTGATCTAGTAATAATGTTCTGCTTATTTAGTAGCATCTTTCACACTCTCACAGTAACAGATATATTACCTGATCTAGTAATAATGTTCTGCTTATTTAGTAGCATATTTCTCACACTCTCACAGTAACAGATGTATTACCTGATCTAGTAATAATATTCTGCTTATTTAGTAGCATCTTTCTCACACTCTCACAGTAACAGATGTATTACCTGATCTAGTAATAATATTCTGCTTATTTAGTAGCATCTTTCACACTCTCACAGTAACAGATATATTACCTGATCTAGTAATAATATTCTGCTTATTTAGTAGTATCTTTCTCACTCTCTCACAGTAACAGATGTATTACCTGATCTAGTAATAATATTCTGCTTATTTAGTAGCATCTTTCACACTCTCACAGTAACAGATGTATTACCTGATCTAGTAATAATGCTCTGCTTATTTAGTAGCATCTTTCTCACTCTCACAGTAACAGATGTATTACCTGATCTAGTAATAATATTCTGCTTATTTAGTTGCATCTTTCTCACTCTTACAGTAACAGACGTATTACCTGATCTAGTAATAATGTTCTGCTTATTTAGTAGCATCTTTATCACTCTCACAGTAACAGATGTATTACCTGATCTAGTAATAATATTCTGCTTATTTAGTAGCATCTTTCACACTCTCACAGTAACAGATATATTACCTGATCTAGTAATAATGTTCTGCTTATTTAGTAGCATCTTTATCACTCTCACAGTAACAGATGTATTACCTGATCTAGTAATAATATTCTGCTTATTTAGTTGCATCTTTCTCACTCTTACAGTAACAGATGTATTGCCTGATCTAGTAATAATGTTCTGCTTATTTATTAGCATCTTTCACTCTCTCTCATAGTATCAGATGTATTACCTGATCTAGTAATAATGAGGTAGTGTGAAGACATCCAAGAGAAAATTGCAGAGAGGCAGTCAGAAATCTGGTTGAGTAAAGAGGGAGAGATATCAGGAGAGGAAAGATAGATTTTGGTATCATCAGCATATAGGAGGTACTGGAATCTAAAGGAGGCTATAAGTTTTCCAAGGCAGGATGTATAAAGAGATAAAAGCAAGGGGCCCAAGACAGAGCCTTGCGGTACTCCAACTGAGAGAGACAAAGGATCACAAGATATGTTGTTAAAGGAAACTGAAAACGAGCGGTGTGAAAGATATGATGCAAACCAGGAGAGGGCTGTGTCTCGGATGCCAAATGAATGTAGTATTTTTAGGAGGAGAGGATGGTCAACTGTGTCAAAAGCTGCGGACAGGTCAAGAAGAATTAGTAAGGAGTAATGGCCTTTTGCTTTAGCTGATAACAGGTCATTTGTTACTTTAGCAAGAGCGGTTTCTGTTGAGTGTTTAGGGCGGAAACCAGATTGTAGTGGATCAAGTAAGGAGTTAGTTGTGAGAAATTGAGTTAAGCCGATTATAGACTAGCCGTTCCAATAATTTTGAAGCAAAGGGAAGTAAGGAGACCGGTCGATAGTTAGAAGGCGTGGAGGGGTCAAGCGAGGGCTTTTTTAGGATTGGTATGATTGACGCATGCTTGAATGTGTCAGGAAATGTGCCAGCAGTGAGAGATTGGTTAAAGAGATGAGTTAGGGTTGGGGTTAGTGAAGCAGAGAGAGAGTGGGAATAAGTCGTGAAGGAATAGGGTCAAGTGGGCAGGTTGTGAGATGAGCCATGGATAGGAATGCAGAGACTTCTTCCTCTGTTACAGGAGGGAAGTAGCATAGATCTTTGTTAATAGAAGGGGTGGGTAGGATCGCTGGGTTTGTGGGGTGCGAGGTGCAGATCTCTTTTCTAATGGTGTCAATTTTATTTTTGAAGTTAACCCTAATGTTCTGCTTATTTAGTAGCATCTTTCACTCTCACAGTAACAGATGTATTACCTGATCTAGTAATAAGGTTCTGCTTATTTAGTAGTATCTTTCTCACTCTCTCACAGTAACAGATGTATTATCTGATCTAGTAATAATGTTCTGCTTATTTAGTAGCATCTTTCTCACTCTCTCACAGTAACAGATGTATTAACTGATCTAGTAATAATGTTCTGCTTATTTAGTATCATCTTTCTCACTCTAACAGTAACAGATGTATTACCTGATCTAGTAATAATGTTCTGCTTATTTAGTAGCATCTTTATCACTCTCACAGTAACAGATGTATTACCTGATCTAGTAATAATATTCTGCTTATTTAGTAGCATCTTTCTCACTCTCACAGTAACAGATGTATTACCTGATCTAGGAATAATGTTCTGCTTATTTAGTACCATCTTTCTTACTCTCACAGTAACAGATGTATTACCTGATCTAGTAATAATCTGCTTATTTAGTACCATATTTCTTACTCTCACAGTAACAGATGTATTACCTGATCTAGTAATAATGCTCTGCTTATTTAGTAGCATCTTTTTCACTCTCACAGTAACAGATATATTACCTGATCTAGTAATAATGTTCTGCTTATTTAGTAGCATCTTTATCACTCTCACAGTAACAGATTTATTACCTGATCTTGTAATAATATTCTGCTTATTTAGTAGCATCTTTCTCACTCTCACAGTAACAGATGTATTACCTGATCTAGTAATAATGTTCTGCTTATTTAGTAGCATCTTTCACACTCTCACAGTAACAGATGTATTACCTGATCTAGTAATAATGCTCTGCTTATTTAGTAGCATCTTTTTCACTCTCACAGTAACAGATGTATTACCTGATCTAGTAATAATATTCGGCTTATTTAGTAGCATCTTTCTCACTCTCACAGTAACAGATGTATTACCTGATCTAGTAATAATGTTCTGCTAATTTAGTAGCATCTTTATCACTCTCACAGTAACAGATGTATTACCTGATCTAGTAATAATATTCTGCTTATTTAGTTGCATCTTTCTCACTCTTACAGTAACAGATGTATTACCTGATCTAGTAATTATGTTCTGCTTATTTAGTAGCATCTTTCTCACTCTTACAGTAACAGATGTATTACCTGATCTAGTAATAATGTTCTGCTGATTTAGTAGCATCTTTTTCACTCTCACAGTAACAGATGTATTACCTGATCTAGTAATAATGTTCTGCTTATTTAGTAGCATCTTTCACACTCACAGTAACAGATGTATTACCTGATCTAGTAATAATGTTCTGCTTATTTAGTAGCATCTTTCACACTCTCACAGTAACAGATGTATTACCTGATCTAGTAATACTATTCTGCTTATTTAGTAGCATCTTTCACACTCTCTCACAGTAACAGATGTATTACCTGATCTAGTAATAATGTTCTGCTTATTTAGTAGCATCTTTCTCACTCTCACAGTAACAGATGTATTACCTGATCTAGTAATTATGTTCTGCTTATTTAGTAGCATCTTTCACACTATCACAGTAACAGATGTATTACCTGATCTAGTAATACTATTCTGCTTATTTAGTAGCATCTTTCACACTCACAGTAACAGATGTATTACCTGATCTAGTAATAATGTTCTGCTTATTTAGTAGCATCTTTCACACTCTCACAGTAACAGATATATTACCTGATCTAGTAATAATGTTCTGCTTATTTAGTAGCATCCTTCTCACTCTCTCACAGTAACAGATGTATTATCTGATCTAGTAATAATGTTCTGCTTATTTAGTAGCATCTTTCTCACTCTCACAGTAACAGATGTATTACCTGACCTAGTAATAATGCTCTGCTTATTTAGTAGCATCTTTCACACTCTCACAGTAACAGATGTATTACCTGATCTAGTAATAATGTTCTGCTTATTTAGTAGCATCTTTCACACTCACAGTAACAGATGTTTTACCTGATCTAGTAATAATGTTCTGCTTATTTAGTAGCATCTTTCACACTCTCACAGTAACAGATGTATTACCTGATCTAGTAATACTATTCTGCTTATTTAGTAGCATCTTTCACACTCTCTCACAGTAACAGATGTATTACCTGATCTAGTAATAATGTTCTGCTTATTTAGTAGCATCTTTCTCACTCTCACAGTAACAGATGTATTACCTGATCTAGTAATTATGTTCTGCTTATTTAGTTGCATCTTTCTCACTCTTACAGTAACAGATGTATTACCTGATCTAGTAATAATGTTCTGCTGATTTAGTAGCATCTTTTTCACTCTCACAATAACAGATGTATTACCTGATCTAGTAATAATGTTCTGCTTATTTAGTAGCATCGTTCACACTCTCACAGTAACAGATGTATTACCTGATCTAGTAATACTATTCTGCTTATTTAGTAGCATCTTTCACACTCTCTCACAGTAACAGATGTATTACCTGATCTAGTAATTATGTTCTGCTTATTTAGTAGCATCTTTCTCACTCTTACAGTAACAGATTTATTACCTGATCTAGTAATAATGTTCTGCTTAATTAGTAGCATCTTTCACACTCTCACAGTAACAGATGTATTACCTGATCTAGTAATAATGTTCTGCTTATTTAGTAGCATATTTCTCACTCTCACAGTAACAGATGTATTACCTGATCTAGTAATAATGTTCTGCTTATTTAGTAGCATCGTTCACTCTCACAGTAACAGATGTATTACCTGATCTAGTAATAATGTTCTGCTTATTTAGTAGCATCTTTCACACTCACAGTAACAGATGTATTACCTGATCTAGTAATAATGTTCTGCTTATTTAGTAGCATCTTTCACACTCTCACAGTAACAGATGTATTACCTGATCTAGTAATACTATTCTGCTTATTTAGTAGCATCTTTCACACTCTCTCACAGTAACAGATGTATTACCTGATCTAGTAATAATGTTCTGCTTATTTAGTAGCATCTTTCTCACTCTCACAGTAACAGATGTATTACCTGATCTAGTAATTATGTTCTGCTTATTTAGTAGCATCTTTCACACTATCACAGTAACAGATGTATTACCTGATCTAGTAATACTATTCTGCTTATTTAGCAGCATCTTTCACACTCACAGTAACAGATGTATTACCTGATCTAGTAATAATGTTCTGCTTATTTAGTAGCATCTTTCACACTATCACAGTAACAGATGTATTACCTGATCTAGTAATACTATTCTGCTTATTTAGTAGCATCTTTCACACTCTCTCACAGTAACAGATGTATTACCTGATCTAGTAATAATGTTCTGCTGATTTAGTAGCATCTTTTTCACTCTCACAGTAACAGATGTATTACCTGATCTAGTAATACTATTCTGCTTATTTAGTAGCATCTTTCACACTCTCTCACAGTAACAGATGTATTACCTGATCTAGTAATTATGTTCTGCTTATTTAGTAGCATCTTTCTCACTCTTACAGTAACAGATGTATTACCTGATCTAGTAATAATGTTCTGCTGATTTAGTAGCATCTTTCACTCTCTCTCACAGTAACAGATGTATTATCTGATCTAGTAATAATGTTCTGCTTATTTAGTAGCATCTTTCACACTCACAGTAACAGATGTATTACCTGATCTAGTAATAATGTTCTGCTTATTTAGTAGCATCTTTCACACTTTCACAGTAACAGATATATTACCTGATCTAGTAATAATGTTCTGCTTATTTAGTAGCATCCTTCTCACTCTCTCACAGTAACAGATGTATTATCTGATCTAGTAATAATGTTCTGCTTATTTAGTAGCATCTTTCTCACTCTCACAGTAACAGATGTATTACCTGATCTAGTAATAATGTTCTGCTTGTTTAGTAGCATCTTTCTCACTCTCACAGTAACAGATGTATTACCTGATCTAGTAATAATGTTCTGCTTATTTAGTAGCATCTTTCTCACTCTCACAGTAACAGATATATTACCTGATCTAGTAATAATGTTCTGCTTATTTAGTACCATCTTTCTCACACTCTCACAGTAACAGATGTATTACCTGATCTAGTAATAATGCTCTGCTTATTTAGTAGCATCTTTCACACTCTCACAGTAACATATGTATTACCTGATCTAGTAATAATGTTCTGCTTATTTGGTAGCATCTTTCACACTCACAGTAACCGATGTTTTACCTGATCTAGTAATAATGTTCTGCTTATTTAGTAGCATCTTTCACACTCTCACAGTAACAGATGTATTACCTGATCTAGTAATACTATTCTGCTTATTTAGTAGCATCTGTCACACTCTCTCACAGTAACAGATGTATTACCTGATCTAGTAATAATGCTCTGCTTATTTAGTTGCATCTTTCTCACTCTTACAGTAACAGATGTATTACCTGATCTAGTAATAATGTTCTGCTGATTTAGTAGCATCTTTTTCACTCTCACAGTAACAGATGTATTACCTGATCTAGTAATAATGTTCTGCTTATTTAGTAGCATCTTTCACACTCTCACAGTAACAGATGTATTACCTGATCTAGTAATAATGTTCTGCTTATTTAGTAGCATCTTTCTCACTCTCACAGTAACAGATGTATTACCTGATCTAGTAATTATGTTCTGCTTATTTAGTAGCATCTTTCTCACTCTTACAGTAACAGATGTATTACCTGATCTAGTAATAATGTTCTGCTGATTTATTAGCATATTTCACTCTCTCTCACAGTAACAGATGTATTACCTGATCTAGTAATAATGTTCTGCTTATTTAGTAGCATCTTTCACTCTCACAGTAACAGATGTATTACCTGATCTAGTAATAATGTTCTGCTTATTTATTTACATCTTTATCACTCTCACAGTAACAGATGTATTACCTGATCTAGTAATAATATTCTGCTTATTTAGTAGCATCTTTCTCACTCTCACAGTAACAGATGTATTACCTGATCTAGTAATAATGTTCTGCTTATTTAGTAGCATCTTTATCACTCTCACAGTAACTGATGTATTACCTGATCTAGTAATAATATTCTGCTTATTTAGTACCATCTTTCTTACTCTCACAGTAACAGATGTATTACCTGATCTAGTAATAATGTTCTGCTTATTTAGTAGCATCTTTCTCACACTCTCACAGTAACAGATGTATTACCTGATCTAGTAATAATGCTCTGCTTATTTAGTAGCATATTTTTCACTCTCACAGTAACAGATGTATTACCTGATCTAGTAATAATGTTCTGCTTATTTAGTAGCATCTTTATCACTCTCACAGTAACAGATGTATTACCTGATCTAGTAATAATATTCTGCTTATTTAGTAGCATCTTTCTCACTCTCACAGTAACAGATGTATTACCTGATCTAGTAATAATGTTCTGCTTATTTAGTAGCATCTTTCTCACTCTCACAGTAACAGATGTATTACCTGATCTAGTAATTATGTTCTGCTTATTTAGTAGCATCTTTCTCACTCTTACAGTAACAGATGTATTACCTGATCTAGTAATAATGTTCTGCTGATTTATTAGCATATTTCACTCTCTCTCACAGTAACAGATGTATTACCTGATCTAGTAATAATGTTCTGCTTATTTAGTAGCATCTTTCACTCTCACAGTAACAGATGTATTACCTGATCTAGTAATAATGTTCTGCTTATTTATTTACATCTTTATCACTCTCACAGTAACAGATGTATTACCTGATCTAGTAATAATATTCTGCTTATTTAGTAGCATCTTTCTCACTCTCACAGTAACAGATGTATTACCTGATCTAGTAATAATGTTCTGCTTATTTAGTAGCATCTTTTTCACTCTCACAGTAACAGATGTATTACCTGATCTAGTAATAATATTCTGCTTTTTTAGTAGCATCTTTCTCACTCTCACAGTAACAGATGTATTACCTGATCTAGTAATAATGTTCTGCTTATTTAGTAGCATCTTTATCACTCTCACAGAAACAGATGTATTACCTGATCTAGTAATAATATTCTGCTTATTTAGTAGCATCTTTCTCACTCTCACAGTAACAGATGTATTACCTGATCTAGTAATAATATTCTGCTTATTTAGTAGCATATTTCTCACTCTCACAGTAACAGATGTATTACCTGATCTAGTAATAATGTTCTGCTTATTTAGTAGCATCTTTATCACTCTCACAGTAACAGATGTATTACCTGATCTAGTAATAATATTCTGCTTATTTAGTAGCATCTTTCTCACTCTAACAGTGACAGATGTATTACCTGATCTAGTAATAATGTTCTGCTTATTTAGTAGCATATTTCTCACACTCTCACAGTAACAGATGTATTACCTGATCTAGTAATAATATTCTGCTTATTTAGTAGCATCTTTCTCACACTCTCACAGTAACAGATGTATTACCTGATCTAGTAATAATATTCTGCTTATTTAGTAGCATATTTCACACTCTCACAGTAACAGATATATTACCTGATCTAGTAATAATATTCTGCTTATTGAGTAGTATCTTTCTCACTCTCTCACAGTAACAGATGTATTACCTGATCTAGTAATAATATTCTGCTTATTTAGTAGCATCTTTCACACTCTCACAGTAACAGATGTATTACCTGATCTAGTAATAATGCTCTGCTTATTTAGTAGCATCTTTCTCACTCTCACAGTAACAGATGTATTACCTGATCTAGTAATAATATTCTGCTTATTTAGTTGCATCTTTCTCACTCTTACAGTTACAGACGTATTACCTGATCTAGTAATAATGTTCTGCTTATTTAGTAGCATCTTTATCACTCTCACAGTAACAGATGTATTACCTGATCTAGTAATAATATTCTGCTTATTTAGTAGCATCTTTCACACTCTCACAGTAACAGATATATTACCTGATCTAGTAATAATGTTCTGCTTATTTAGTAGCATCTTTATCACTCTCACAGTAACAGATGTATTACCTGATCTAGTAATAATATTCTGCTTATTTAGTTGCATCTTTCTCACTCTTACAGTAACAGATGTATTGCCTGATCTAGTAATAATGTTCTGCTTATTTATTAGCATCTTTCACTCTCTCTCATAGTATCAGATGTATTACCTGATCTAGTAATAATGAGGTAGTGTGAAGACATCCAAGAGAAAATTGCAGAGAGGCAGTCAGAAATCTGGTTGAGTAAAGAGGGAGAGATATCAGGAGAGGAAAGATAGATTTTGGTATCATCAGCATATAGGAGGTACTGGAATCTAAAGGAGGCTATAAGTTTTCCAAGGCAGGATGTATAAAGAGATAAAAGCAAGGGGCCCAAGACAGAGCCTTGCGGTACTCCAACTGAGAGAGACATAGGATCACAAGATATGTTGTTAAAGGAAACTGAAAACGAGCGGTGTGAAAGATATGATGCAAACCAGGAGAGGGCTGTGTCTCGGATGCCAAATGAATGTAGTATTTTTAGGAGGAGAGGATGGTCAACTGTGTCAAAAGCTGCGGACAGGTCAAGAAGAATTAGTAAGGAGTAATGGCCTTTTGCTTTAGCTGATAACAGGTCATTTGTTACTTTAGCAAGAGCGGTTTCTGTTGAGTGTTTAGGGCGAAAACCAGATTGTAGTGGATCAAGTAAGGAGTTAGTTGTGAGAAATTGAGTTAAGCCGATTATAGACTAGCCGTTCCAATAATTTTGAAGCAAAGGGAAGTAAGGAGACCGGTCGATAGTTAGAAGGCGTGGAGGGGTCAAGCGAGGGCTTTTTTAGGATTGGTATGATTGACGCATGCTTGAATGTGTCAGGAAATGTGCCAGCAGTGAGAGATTGGTTAAAGAGATGAGTTAGGGTTGGGGTTAGTGAAGCAGAGAGAGAGAGGGAATAAGTCGTGAAGGAATAGGGTCAAGTGGGCAGGTTGTGAGATGAGCCATGGATAGGAATGCAGAGACTTCTTCCTCTGTTACAGGAGGGAAGTAGCATAGATCTTTGTAAATAGAAGGGGTGGGTAGGATCGCTGGGTTTGTGGGGTGCGAGGTGCAGATCTCTTTTCTAATGGTGTCAATTTTATTTTTGAAGTGATCAGCAATAATTTGAGCAGTGAGGTTGGTAGTGGGCGGGGGGGGGGGCAGACGGACGTAGAAGGGAGTTAAAGGTTGAGAACTGTTTTCTGGGGTTGGATGCGTGAGATGACACAAGGGAGGAGAAATAGACTTGTTTGGCCAGGCTGAGCGCAGAGTTGTAGGACTTAAGGGTGAATTTATAATGTTGGAAATCAGCAAAGGTGCGTGATTTCCTCCACTGCCGTTCAGCAGCCCGTGAGCATCGCTGACGATATCTGGTCTGTTTAGTGTGCCACGGTTGCCGTTGACTGATTAATGTACGTCGAAGAGTGGATGGTGGAGTTTTGTCAAGTGTTGATTTTAGGGCCGAATTATACTGTAGAGTCACAAGGTTTGGACAAGAGAGGGATGAAATGTCAGAGAGCAGAGGACTCAGTTGAGTGGAAAAGTCTGTGAGATCCAAGTCATTTAAATTCCTGTGAGGTAGCAGTTTTTTGGGGGCTTGCAAAGATGTAGCAGGTAGAGTAAGATAGAAAGTTAATAGATGGTGGTCAGAGAGAGGAAAGGGGAAGTTAAGGGAGTTGGAAACAGCACAGAGATTTGTTTAGACCAGGTCTATGGAGTTGCCTTCACAGTGTGTTGGAGATGTTGTCCACTGGGACAGACCTAAAGAGGTGGTAAGGGATAGAAGTTTAGAGGCAGCAGGCGTGTTAGGCTTATCAAGGGGTATGTTGAAGTCCCCTAAGATGAGAGAAGGGACATTAGAAGAGAGAAAATGTGGAAGCCAGGCTTCAAAGTGGTCCAGAAATTGTGATGCTGGGCCAGGGGGCCGATAGATTACTGCAACACGAAGAGCTATCTAGTAATAATGTTCTGCCTATTTAGTAGACTCTTTCACACTCTCACAGTAACAGATGTATTACCTGATCTAGTAATAATGTTCTGCTTATTTAGTAGCATCTTTCTCACACTCTCACAGTAACAGATGTATTACCTGATCTAGTAATAATGTTCTGCTTATTTAGTAGCATCTTTCTCACTCTCACAGTAACAGATGTATTACCTGATCTAGTAATAATGTTCTGCTTATTTAGTAGCATCTTTCACTCTCACAGTAACAGATGTTTTACCTGATCTATTAATAATGTTCTGCTTATTTAGTAGCATCTTTCTCACTCTCACAGTAACAGATGTATTACCTGATCTAGTAATGTTCTGCTTATTTAGTAGCATCTTTCACACTCTTACAGTAACAGATGTATTACCTGATCTAGTAATAATATTCTGCTTATTTAGTAGCATCTTTCACACTCTCACAGTAACAGATGTATTACCTGATTTAGTAATAATGTTCTGCTTATTTAGTAGCATCTTTCACACTCTTACAGTAACAGATGTATTACCTGATCTAGTAATAATATTCTGCTTATTTAGTTGCATCTTTCACACTCTCACAGTAACAGATGTATTACCTTAACTATTAATAATGTTCTGCTTATTTAGTAGCATCTTTCTCACTCTCACAGTAACAGATGTATTACCTGATCTAGTAATAATGTTCTGCTTATTTAGTAGCATATTGCTCACACTCTCACAGTAACAGATGTATTACCTGATCTAGTAATGTTCTGCTTATTTAGTTGCATCTTTCACACTCTCACAGTAACAGATGTATTACCTTAACTATTAATAATGTTCTGCTTATTTAGTAGCATCTTTCACACTCTCACAGTAACAGATGTATTACCTGATCTAGTAATAATGTTCTGCTTATTTAGTAGTATCTTTCACACTCTTACAGTAACAGATGTATTACCTGATCTACTAATAATATTCTGCTTATTTGGTAGCATCTTTCACACTCTCACAGTAACAGATGTATTACCTGTTTTAGGAATAATGTTTTGCTTATTTGGTAGCATCTTTCACACTCTTACAGTAACAGATGTATTACCTGATCTAGTAATAATGTTCTGCTTATTTAGTAGCATCTTTCTCACTCTTACAGTAACAGATGTATTTCCCGATCTAGTAATAATGTTCTGCTTATTTAGTAGCATCTTTCACACTCTCACAGTAACAGATGTATTACCTGATCTAGTAATAATGTTCTGCTTATTTAGTAGCATCTTTCACACTCTCACAGTAACAGATCTATTACCTGATCTAGTAATAATAATCTGCTTATTTAGTAGCATCTTTCTCACTCTCACAGTAACAGATGTATTACCTGATCTAGTAATAACGTTCTGCTTATTTAGTATCATCTTTCTCACTCTCTCACAGTAACAGATGTATTACCTGATCTAGTAATAATGTTCTGCTTATTTAGTAGCATCTTTCTCACTCTCACAGTAACAGATGTATTACCTGATCTAGTAATAATGTTCTGCTTATTTAGTAGCATCTTTCACACTCTCTCACAGTAACAGATGTATTACCTGATCTAGTAATAATGTTCTGCTTATTTAGTAGCATCTTTCTCACTCTCTCACAGTAACAGATGTATTACCTGATCTAGTAATAATATTCTGCTTATTTAGTAGCATCTTTCTCACTCTTACAGTAACAGATGTATTACCTGATTTAGTAATAATGTTCTGCTTATTTAGTAGCATCTTTCACACTCTCTCACAGTAACAGATGTATTACCTGATCTAGTAATAATGTTCTGCTTATTTAGTAGCATCTTTCACACTCTCACAGTAACAGATGTATTACCTGATCTCGTAATAATATTCTGTTTATTTAGTAGCATATTTCACACTCTCTCACAGTAACAGATGCATTACCTGATCTAGTAATAATGTTCTGCTTATTTAGTAGCATCTTTCACACTCTCACAGTAACAGATGTATTACCTGATCTAGTAATAATATTCTGCTTATTTAGTAGCATATTTCTCACTCTCACAGTAACAGATGTATTACCTGATCTAGTAATAATGTTCTGCTTAATTAGTAGCATATTTCACACTCTCACAGTAACAGATATATTACCTGATCTAGTAATAATGTTCTGCTTATTTAGTAGCATCTTTCTCAATCTCACAGTAACAGATGTATTACCTGATCTAGTAATAATATTCTGCTTATTTAGTAGCATCTTTCTCACTTTCACAGTAACAGATGTATTACCTGATCTAGTAATAATGTTCTGCTTAATTAGTAGCATCTTTCACACTCTCACAGTAACAGATGTATTACCTGATCTAGTAATAATGTTCTGCTTATTTAGTAGCATCTTTCACACTCTCACAGTAACAGATGTATTACCTGATCTAGTAATAATGTTCTGCTTATTTAGTAGCATCTTTCTCACTCACACAGTAACAGATGTATTACCTGATCTAGTAATAATGTTCTGCTTATTTAGTAGCATCTTTCTCACTTTTTTTTTTTTTAAAGATTTTTTACTGAAGAAAATCAAATATACAGAGAAAAAAAAAAAGAAAAACAATACATGAACATGAACAAAAACAAATACATATACATAAACAAGCACATATGCAGGCAAATCACTGGGGTCAAAGTGTCCATCAATATCCATTATAAAAGGATGTTGGGTATCAGTACATAATATAAGAAATAAAAAAACAAGTATGTCAAGGGGAGGGTCACATGAAAGATACAGTAGGTGAAATATTGGAGATTTGGCTAGTTTATAACAATGTCCGTACAACACTCTGCATCAGCTTATAGTAAGCAGATCTTTGTACCCAAACCTCTCTCCTACCCCCTGACCCTAAATCAAAAATATAAACATATAATATAATAGGTAGGTCTAAACATAGACAAAAATGTTTTACCTTTTCAGGTTACAGTACTCATCCCAGATAAACTGCATATTCAGAAAGTCATCTAACCTTTTTGTGATTGTATAATAATATTTTTCAAGTGAGAGCGTTTGCGTGACAAACGATTTCCATTCGGAAAGAGAGGGAATTTTTGTTGATTTCCAGTTTCTAGGGATTAATCTCCTAGCACAATTGAGCATAATGATTAACAGCCTGGCACGTAATTTACATTTAATCTTAGGGACATTACTCAAAAGGAATATTGTAGGGTCTAGTAGTAATTTGATATTTAAAGCTTGATCTGTCGCAAAGCTAATATCACTCCAGTTCTGAGTGATACCTGGGCATATCCACCAGATGTGTTGGTAATCTTCCTGTACACCACATTCTCTCCAGCATAAGGCATTACTATGTGTAAATAAATTCTTAAGTCTGACCGGGGTGTAATACCACCTACAGATTTATTTTAAATTTGTTTCAAGTTGTGCGATAGATTAGACATGCCCATTCGTATTCTCGAAGATCCTAGACCACTCTTGGGGTGTTATTAATTTTTGCAACTCATTCGACCATTTCTTCGTGTATGTAGGTAAGTCTTTAGAGTGTGAGTCTATAAGCATTCTATATATAAGAGAGAGTGAGCCTGTTGAGTATGCTGGGGAACTGCAGATAGATTTGAAAGATGTCAAGGGCCTACTTAATTGGATAAAAATTTTTTTTTTTTTTTTTGAATAAACCGTTTTATTGTCATAAAAAATTCGTACAATACAAAAGTCATAAAATTACAACAAACCGTTTAACATTTTCTTTTACATTTTTCAGTTGTACAGTGGAATGCGTCTAACAATAGGTATCTAGGAACATTCTGTTGCCACAGTTGTCAGGGGCCCCAGGTCATTAGTCAATCTCATAATAAAGCATAAACACATCTTAGGTCGCATTTGCTAATTATGAAATTTATTTGCTATATACGTGTCCCACATGATTTTCATTAAACCGTATGACACCTCAGTCCTCAACTTGATGTATGCATATTCCTCTAATTGTAAGATATGTTGGAAAGTATGGAGCCATTCAGCAACTGTGGGGATGTGTTTTTGTTTCCAATGCCTTGCAAGTAATGTCTTCATGCCATTACTTGCAATAAAGATTAGTTTTTTCACTTGTGTTTGTGTTTTTCTTGGAATAATATTAAATAGCCAGATGCGAGGATCCGGTGGAATCGTGACCCCAACCATTTCTGAAGTCTCCCTTGCCACTTTTTCCCACATTTCCTTTATCATAGTACAATCCCACCAGATGTGAGCCATGTTCCCCCTGCCATTTTCACACCTCCAGCATATATCACTTGCCGTCCTATAGAGTTTATGTATCCTAGCTGGTGTGTAATACCATCTTTGGATTATTTTTAAATTTAGTTCAATTAACCGGCTGGAGGAGGAGACCTTGGTTACATTCGTGAAAATCTCTGAGACCTCTCTTGGTGTCATGTCTAGGTCCAGTTCTGTATTCCACCTGTCTATGTAATACGGAGTGTAGCCATGAGGTGGGATTTGTAGTAGTGCATGAGAAATAGCTAATGTCTTTTTATGTGGGGTGTCTGATCTACAAAGTGATTCAAATGCAGTCATGGGCCTCACTAAATTCCTTCGATCGGGGTGTTTTGTGATATATGATTGGCATTGGCGTAGTAGTAACCAATTTTTTGATAGGTCAATTCCCTCTGTCGCTAACTCTTCTAGGTTATAGAATTTGTGCTCATTACCTAACTGATATGCCGCTAGGGTTCTTCGCTTGTTGGATAGGGTTTTGCTGGGGAAATTCAGCCCCGGTATAAAGTCTGTATTATTTGTAAGGGGTGTTAACGGGGAGGGTCTTGAGGATATATTCGGGTATGATATTAGTATATTGTTCCAGACCCGGAATGTCTCTGCGATGATAGAGTTAGGATGATGTTCTAAAGAGATCTGTTTTGGCGGAAGCCAGCAGAGAGACCCCAGGTGTGTCTTATTCGCAATATCATGCTCCAGTACCACCCAAGCCTTAGTTGGGAAGTTCGTGTACCAATCAATGATCCGTTGTAAGAATATTCCCGTACGGTACTTTTCCAAGTCAGGAACCCCTAATCCACCCCTTTTAGTTGGCATGCACATTAGTTGCTTATTGATCCTTGCTAGCCTATTTTCCCATACGTATGCTAATAGTTTGGATTGTAATGAATTAGTGAAGTTCTTGGGTGTGGGGATGGGCAGGGTTTGGAAGATGTATAATAACCTTGGAAGGACATTCATTTTTAGGACTGTGATTCTCCCTAACCAGGAGATATTCTTTGATCTCCAAGCTGAGAGATCTGCTATGATCTTTTGTTGGATGGGGACATAATTTAGATGAAACATTTCGTCAGTTGTTGGGGCTAAGTATATGCCTAGGTATTTCAGGGAATTCCCTCTTTTTTTGAATGGACATATCTGACATATATTTTGGGATTGCAGAGGATCATGGTTTAGCAAAAGCATCTCTGACTTAGATTTATTGATGAGAAAATTGGATACTTTTTGGAAATTGTCTAGTTCATCACAAAGGGAGGGTATAGAGGTTGCGGGGTTGGTAAGGAAAAATAAAATATCAGCATATAATAATATCTTATGGGTAGAGCCCGCTATGTCTAGACCCTGTATTGAGGATTTTTCTCTAACTGCCAAGGCCAAAGCTTCCACTATACAGGCGAACAGCAATGGGGATAGAGGGCAACCCTGGCGGGTCCCATTTGATATACTGAATGGATTAGACAGATGGCCATTGACTCTGACCTTAGCTGACGGGGAGTGGTAAAGGGCGAAAATCCTTGATATGGTGGTTTTTCCCAGTTGGAATTTTTGTAATGTGGCCCTGAGGAATGTCCAACAGACGCGGTCGAACGCTTTTTCCGCGTCTGTTGAAACCAGGGCTAGGGGCAATTTCTGTTGCTGGGTGTGTTCTAGGAGATGTATTGCCCTAACGGTGTTATCCTTGGCCTCTCTATTTTGAATGAAACCTACTTGGTCATTCTTAATAAGCTGGGGCAGTACCTGATTTAAACGGTTGGATAGAATTTTTGCATAGATTTTGAGGTCCGAATTCAATAGTGAAATGGGCCTGAAATTCTCTACCCTGTCTGGGGGTTTGCCTGGTTTAGGCAAGACCACTATATGAGCTTCCAGGTTAGTGTCTAGGAATGGGTTCTCCTCACTGATGCTGTTAAACAAGTCTAATAGTTGTGGTATTAAAATGTCCTTGTATTGTTTATAGTAACTGTTTGAGTAGCCGTCTGGGCCTGGGGCCTTCCCTGTAGGGAGGTCTTTTATTACTTTCTTGATTTCCTCATAAGAGAAAGGACTATCCAGTGAATCTATCTGTTCCTGTCTCAGTGTGGGGAACTTTAGTTTCTCTAGGTATTCCTGTGTCAGTGAGCTATTTTTCAATTGTGGTGGATTTTCCCCTCCTTTACTAATATTGTATAATTGCTCATAATATGTTCTGAATGCCTCAGCTATTTGGGTAGTCGTGTATACATCTTTCCCCTTGATGTCTTTTATCTGTAAAATATATGTTTTACTAATTTTCCTTTTGAGTTTTCTGGCGAATAATGAGCTGCTCTTGTTGTTACCCTCAAAATATGTTTGCCCCAGTTTTATTGCGTGTTGCTTGCACTCCTTATCTATAATGGTTTGTATCGTGGATCTACAATCTTCTATTGCTTTCAGTAATGTGTTATCATTAGTGTTATATTTGTGTTGTTTTTCTAGCTCTGAAAGCCTAGTAAGAGTATTATGTAGATAAATTCTTTCTTCCTTTACTTTGTGAGCCTTCAGGCTTATTAATTCGCCTCTAACCACTGATTTGTGTGCTTCCCACAAGAGCCTGTTATCTGATATGGAGGCTTGATTCAGTGTAAAGTATTCAGCTAATGTTTTTTCTATTTTGAATGCATAGACTGGATCCCTAATTAAATTGTCATCTATTCTCCATGTGTGTGAGATTTTATTCATTAGGGGCCAATATATAGTGCGGCCTACCATCGAGTGGTCCGACCATGTTCTGGGATAAATGGTGAGTTCCTTTACCCTAGCTAAGCTGGCTACGTCTAGCATGATGTAGTCAATGC
The DNA here is from genome assembly GCF_027579735.1 of Bombina bombina. Classification (NCBI taxonomy): domain Eukaryota; kingdom Metazoa; phylum Chordata; class Amphibia; order Anura; family Bombinatoridae; genus Bombina; species Bombina bombina. Next base: position 5,239,702 of record NC_069504.1, on the reverse strand, counting down.
GAGAGTATCGGGCATGGAGGTGTGAATAAAAAGTGTAATTTCTTACGTCCGGATACTTCACTCTCCAAGCATCGTGAACCGTGAGGTCTTTTAGACACTGTCGTGTTGTGTTAATTATTTTGTTTGGGACGGATGAAGTGTGATTGGAATTGTCCATATAGGGGTCGAGTGTAAGATTGAAGTCCCCTCCAAGAATTAGGGTACCTTTGGACACTTCTAATAGTAAGTTAGTTAAATGTTTAAAGTATGCGTCTTGTCTAGTGTTGGGGGCATACGTGCAGACCATGGTCACCACTGTATTAAATAGCTTACCTATGACAATCAAGTATCTCCCTTCCCTGTCCCTATGTACCTTGATCTGCTGGAAGGGTATATTTCTTTTGATTAGGATTCCCACCCCATTTGTTTTGGTAGAATTGGATGCATAAAACGATTCTCCATATTTAAATTTAAATGTCTTAGGTTCCCTACCCTTTACAAAATGTGTTTCCTGTAAAAACACTATATCCCCCCTTTTATCTTTTATGTCTTTTAGCACTACGCTTCTTTTGTGTGGGCTATTGAGACCTTTTGCGTTTGCCGTTAGAATGTTAAGGCTATTCTGTGTGTTTTCTGTCATCTAACTCAGTAAGAAGGCTAAATATAAACTTGATTAACACTTGGAATTTATCTTGTACCTTAATTGTGTAGTGTTTCCATTCAAGGCAACCATGTCGACCGTGCATTTGCTCCTGACCTGTGGCAACTTTAAAACAGTAGTTTAAGACTTTCAAGGCAATAAAACAAAGAACTGCATTCACTTCGTATAATATAAACATTTCAAACAATTCAAACATTACAATCTGGGCACAATTTATCTTGTGCTATAAATCCCAGCTAGGGGGGATTGCTGGTTGACTCCTCTTGCCAATATAAACATTGCTAGGGGGGGGGGGGGGGGGGGAGGGGGTGGAAAGCTTATCCATTTAAGACATTTCTGGGGGTCTTTTCGGAGTCCATAGTATCATGACAGAACCAAACTTAATCTAACTCTTTATACGTACATTAGTAATGATTTGATTAACCATTTAACAGATCCGGCTATCAGAACCGGATAACTTACAAACTTAACCCAAATGTTAACTTTTCTTTTACGTTGTTCAATGTCCATATGACCTGCTTCACTTATCATTTTAGTGTCCTATATGACATTTCACTAAGTTCAATATAGAATTATCTCACCCACAAATTCACTGTCCTGTTATTCATCCTGGGTCACTGCTGGACGATGTTGAGGGCTTTGGTCTTTTCTCCTTCCTTTTCTTCGCTATGACCGTTGACCAGGTCGGCTTTTGGTTCATCTGCTTGCTGAAAGATGTTGCAGCAGTTGGTAATCTTGACCTTTCTTCAGCTGTAGTTGGTGGGCTAAAAGAGATGTTCAGTAGTTGAGATAGGACCTCTAGGTCTTTAGGTGATCTGTATGTCACTGATCTTCCTTCGTGTTGCACATGTAGGCAAAAGGGATAGCCCCATTTATATCTCACATTCTTTTCCTGTAGTACTTTAGTTATAAAGCGGACCTCCTTTCTTTTCTGCACTGTTATGGGGCTAAGGTCTAGAAATATTTGTAGGTAGTGATCTAAGTATGTTATTTGTCTCAGTTGTCGTGCCTGAAGCCATATCTTCTCCTTGTCTGTGTACCTCAAAAACCTTAGAATAATATCTCGTGGAGGTGCATTCGGTGGTGGAGGGGGCCGTAGGGCTCTGTGTGCCCTGTCCAGTTCCATGTCAGGAGCCTGTTGGTCATTCTGTAAGTGCTTAAACAGCCCTTGTAGGTATTCCGGTATTTCTGCTGGGGTAATGGATTCCGGTGTTCCCCTTACCCTCAGATTGTTTCTACGGCCTCTGTTGTCGAGGTCTTCTAGTTTATCATCCATAGCTTCCATATAGGCTTCTTGCTCTCTGGCATGGGTTGTTAGTGAGTCCACTATTTTATCTGTGGAATCTTGGGCTTCTTCTATGGACTCTATCCTGTTTCCTATCTCCTTTATGTCATGTTTCATGGAAGACAGTTCAGATTGTATTAAGTCTTTCAAACCGTCAAAGTCAGCCTTGGTAGGCAGCTTAGCAATGTCCATTTTTAGCTGATCTGCGTATTCTTTTGATATCGCCACTGACATGGAGTTAGGCTGTGTCTCCATTGTAGTTTTGTCTGCTTCCCTATGGGGGTTTTCTTGAGGCTGGAAAAAGTTGCTTACAGGTACTGGTGAGAGTGTTTGATTTTTTAATACTTTGCTTGGTTTGTTCTGCTTATTGAGTCTTTTTGGGGCCATCCCCAGTGGCCAATTTCTGTTTATTGGTGCTTATTTATGGGTAGGAAGGTAGGTTCGTCACAGCTTGTGCTTTATGATCCTCATGTGAGAGAAATAACTGTTATAGGGGACATGAAAGTGCCGGGGCTATTGTGTGCCACGTGGGCCGTCATATAATCTGCAGCGTTAAGTTTTTAAGCACAGTTTTCCCCTTGCTTATTGATTTGAACAGATGTGTTTCATACCTGTCACTTATGTTTGGTCTCCGGAGCTCCTAAGATCGTGAATCATGTAGCTACTCATCCCTCTGAGAAAATTGCAAATCTGCGCCCCTCCGGTTTTACAGGCTGTCAGGGCTTGGGCCTACACAGCGTTATCACTTTACATTACGCCTCCCGTTTTTATCATCAGAGTTTTTCTTGCACCTGCCTATCCCCCAAGTGTAGATAGGTGATATGCCATTAAATGGTCCTGTATTTCAGAGTCCGACTCTTCTTTTTTGGCTAAGGTTCGTCTAACCTGCTCAGAGCTTCAGTCTTTTGCGGCCATTTCCAGCTTGGCCTCGCTCCGCCCCCTCTAATTGGATAAAATTTTTATGAGTTGTGATATAGTGATGCACTTGGAAATATTTAAACCATGGGACAAAATAGCTCCCATGTTCATCTTGCAGGTCTTTTTTTGGTTTAAGGACCTTGTGATCCAGAACCGAATAACATGGAATTGCCTCTTGTAATGTTCCCATTTTTAATTTAGAGTGAGAGTGGGTTATATAGAACTCAGGGTTATCTTTTAAGGGGGTCAGTGGTGAGGGTATGGAGGAAATTGTGGGGTGTTTGACAATGCTAGTGTCCCATATTTTAAATGTTAGTTTTGTGACTGTACTCGTTAAGGGGTGTAATGACCTATGAATGTGAGGGATCCAGCAACATACACCCAGTTGGTTATTCTGTGCTAGATCATGGTCCACTTGTATCCATTCTTTGTGAGTAGAATGTTTACACCAGTCTATAGTACGTGTTAAAGTGCTGGCTATATGGTAATAGAGGAGGTTAGGCATACCCAGCCCTCCCATGAGTTTAGGTTGGTAAATACATGATTGAGCCATTCTAGGATGCTTGTTATTCCAAAGGTAAGCATTCAACACGTTTTGGAGTTTGGTGAGGAAAGATTTAGGGATTTCCACTGGTATTGTTTGGAAGATATACAAAATTTTCGGGAGAATAGACATTTTTATCGCATTTAGTCTGCCTAACCATGATAGAGTTTTGTTGAGCCACGAGTTTAATTCCTGTTGTACATTTTTCAGTAATGGGAGATAATTTGCCTCAAATCACATTTTAGGGTCACAGGTGACTTGAATCCCAAGGTATTTCAGTGAGGATTTATGAAATCTATATGAGTATGTTGAGGATATGTGGTGAATGATCTGGTAACCCCACGCCCATAAATTCTGATTTTGAGGAGTTAATTTTAAAATTTGAGAATCTGCTATATAACTTAAATTCTGAATGTATCTCACTTAAGGATTTCACCGGGTCAGTCATGAAGATGTCATCTGCATAAAGAGAGACTTTATATTCATTTTGGCCTTTTTTTTTTTTTTTTTTTTTTTTTTTTTTTTATTGTGTTTTATAAATTTTATTTTATTTATTATTTATTTATAATTTATACAAACATTTTTCATTGAAAATATATGCATGGTATTATATTATTTTTGTGTGTCAAACAAAGAGATTCCATTTTACAGGGGACACAATAAAAAAATAAAAGACTAAGGGCCCTATTCACAGCTCTCTGGGCTGGTAAAATTCTTTAAGAATACTCATCAGTATTTCTATTTCCCTGGTGGAATTCTATAAAGCCACGTTTTCGCCTGAAAACAGGGTGTCTCACTGAGGGGCGAATACTGCATTTTCTTATGGGAAAGAGAGGTATACATTACAAAATTGCAGAATGAAATAATACAACCAAGAACTAATACAACCAACAATTTAACAATTCACACAAAAATATGCAGGAAAAAAATGTATTGTTAAAGTGCATCAAAAATCGTAACAAAATTGTTCGCCAAAAATCGCATTTGGTCAAAAACGAAAAATTTGTATGTAAATTACATAGGAATATATTGTATTAAACATGCACAGCATAAATTGTAATTTAAGTACACAGGATGCGCATAAAATAATTTTTTTCGTAAAATAGGCAGAACATGGGTGTTCCATGGGTTTATATCTCACCGTTTTTCTCGCAATTTAAAACGTGGCAAGCTTTTATGAAAACACTCAAAATACTTATAACTCTAATAGAAAAAAACATGCGCACAATAATATAAGCGATTGTAAGATACTGTATGCAGAAAGCAGCGTAATATGATTTATGGTGACTGAAGAATTTACTCTTTAACCCCTTCACTACCTGGACTTTTCCAAAATATTGCATAATTTTTTGTATTTTTGCTATCACTCCATTTAAACAGAAATATTGCCCTTTTTTTCTTAACCTGGCAAAACTATATATATATATATATATATATAATTTTTTTTTTTTTTTTTTTTATTGAGGAATTGCACTTTACAAGAATGAAACTTAAAAAAAATACACATTTAGCATAAATCATACAATTTGATATCATAAAACATAGTTGTATATCTTCAATAGTATTCCTCATTTCAATCCCAAATACAAAAATTATGGGTCACATATGGATCCTTAGGGATATTATAATATAAAGATATAGGGATTTTTAATGAATAGGAGCCATAACTAAGCCAAAAAGTACTATACAGGAAATACACTCTATATTTAATATTAAATAGAGGAATATATATTATGTACTGTATTGAGAAGATTATAATACGATAGGTCCTTGAGCCTTTAGTTCCCAATGACCGTGCCCAATCAGTGTTAGTGTTACCTGATATTCCACTGCAGAATGATGTGTATGAGGATAGGTTCTACTGTGTTCATGTGTATTCCCCTCTATCAATGTTTTAAAAGCTATCTTGGACCTACCTCCTCGTACTAAAAACAAGATGAATCTTAATTGTAACGTCCCCATGGCCTCGGCCGCTGGCCACTAGGGAGGAATTGGGAGTAGGTCTTGATATAAAATAGGGATAATACCACCGTGTCTCACTGTACATCAATGTTACATGAAATGCCCCCCGGGAGCCCCCCAAACACCCCCAGGAAAAGCACACATATTCATAGTAATAGCAATAGAATTACCTTAATGTCTCTGCAATAAGTAGCATCAGGGATATAACAATAACAGGCAGAAATTTCATACAATATTGTAATGTAAGTAAGTGGGTTCCAGCAACACTGTGTGGTAGCTATTATTGCAGTATGATTTTAGGCTTTAAGACATGCTCCTACAAACTAGTTAAACCACATACGCTAAACTATAAGAGAAAGAGTAACTAGTAATATAAAATGTGATCGTCTGTCGTAAGAGTAATGTAGAAATGGTATAAATTTAGGTTTTTAAACAGATTCTCCCGAACAAAAACAGATAAACATATTAAGCTAGGAGGAATTTTCTATTAACTAATCAGCCATCCTGAGAGTTTTGCTAACTTTCGTAACTACAAACAGTAGAGGCAGCACAGCCTTGAGTCCTTTCCCCGGCACTGGAACTTGCATATAGAGAGAAGAGTGTCACAAAAGTTAAACACCATCCCGCAGTCGGTTGTCACATCGCAGCAATGACTGAATAAGTCCGGGGTCAGTTTTTTCGTTTGTCTCTTTAGGAGAGATCATGCGATGCTGGTTACCATACAAAATAGAAAGAGTCTCAAGATGGCAGTCCATCAATCCGCCAATGCTAAGCAGGTCTGTAGATGCTGATATGAGATTTGTATATGTCGGAGGGCATCCATTCCGCAGAAGTTTGCTTATTTTGCCATCCTGGGTTTTGACTGTTTGTAATATGCTCTGAGAGACGCTTTCTTTCATTTTTTCTGTTAGTGCTTTGCTCCTCAACAGTAATGGCGCCTGTTTCTTTTGAGAGCCACGCTGCACTGTTAAAGTGGATGAGACATGCGCTGGTTCTCTCCTCTGGGATATTTGGTCGATAGGGTTTACCTCTATCATCCTGCCAGATGTCAAGTCATGGCAGCGGCTCAACAGAAAGTCCGCTGGAGCACGCTCAATGAGATTTTGAAATAACAGCTCGAGTTTGTACCAGCGTGCACTGAGAATGTCTGCCGAGTCGATTACCACAGCAGGGGCCATGTTGTGCGTTTTTAAGGCTCCTTTTGTCAGTCTTCTCTGAAAATCTCGATTAATCCTCTTAGACTATAGAGCAACTGCGCTGGTATGAGTTATACTAGAAAGTTGATGTGGCTAAGATAGGCAAAAACCCTCGTATGGACGAGGGGGGTGGCGCCGCCCTTAAAGTGCCGCCGCACAAGGCCCCAATTGTCTGTTTCCTACCTCCGGCTTCAAAAATACAGCTAAAATCCAATAAATTGTATGTCCCAAGTTAGCCTGCTAACCAAGTGTCAAGATGAGATGGTTTTGCTGTAGGGAATTTCCCTTATTCGGCGGGATACAAGGAACTCAGCCGGAGCTCAGAAGAGTGCGACCTCTCCAGATCGCAGATCAGACACGCCCCCCATTTTGGCCTATTTTTATTCCCGCTATATTATATTATTTCTTATTCTCGCCGCTAGCGCTTCCATGGCTAGGGCGAACAAAAGTGGGGAGAGGGGACAACCCTGTCTCGTTCCGTTATAGATGCTAAAAGAAGAGGACAGGGAGTCATTCAGTTTTATCCTTGCGTTAGGATTACTATAGAGGGACATTATTTTTGAAATAAAGGACTCAGAAAACCCAAATTTGAATAAAATCTGTTGTAGAAAGTTCCAATGTAATCTATCGAAAGCTTTCTCCGCGTCCATGGACCCGAAGATAGCAGGGGTCTGTGAATGCACTGCATATTCTAATAAAGTAATAATTTTTATAGTGTTATCTCTCGCCTCTCTAAACGGCGTAAAACCTACTTGGTTATAATGTATTAAACTAGGTAGTAATCTGTTGAGTCGAGCTGCGATAACTTTAGCAAAAATCTTAGCATCTATATTCAGCAAGGAGATGGGACGAAAATTTGATGGAGTATCTGGGGGTTTCCCTGGCTTGGGTATTACCACAATGTGGGCTTCTAGCATTGAGGGTGGAAAGGGGTTAGTAAAGGAAGTGTTATTGTATAGAGTGTGCAAAATAGGGATTAGGATAGGGGCAAAAGTCTGATAATATTTAGCTGAGTATCCATCCGGGCCTGGACTTTTGCCTGCCGATAAATCTTTTATAACCTGTCCTATTTCGCTGATTGTTATTGGGACATCTATTGATTCATATTGTTCTTGTGAAAGAGTGGGTAAATTACACGAGTCAAGGTATGTTTGGAGGGAGTCTACCTCTTCTGAGTTATGACTAGAGGGATCCTTGCGGATATGATAAAGTCTGGAATAATAGTGGTGAAATTGGTCTAAGATGTCGGGGGTCGTTTGTACCTAGGTTAGTTTTCAGTTCATGAATGTATGATTTAAGTTTTGTTCTTTTAAGGGATCCAGCTAACATTTTCCCTGCTTTGTTACCTTCGTGGTAAAATTTTTGTCTCAATTTATGGGATACATTTTGATATTCTAGAGATAGATAGGCTTTCAGTTGTTCTCTGATTTTATTTAGCTCCTCTAAAATCATATTATTTTTTGGGTCTTTTTTGTGCACGAACTCTAGCTGTGCCAATTCCGCAGTAAGTTTAGAATACTGTTGTCTAGAATTTTTTTGAAGATGAGCTTTATATTTAATAAATTCGCCTCGAAGCGTACATTTATGAGCCTCCCAAACATCACATAAGTTAGGAACCGAGCCCAGATTGAGCTGGAAGAATTCCTTTAATTCTTTAGACAGGTGCTCAACAAAGGGTTGGTGGGTAAGAAGTGATTCATCCAATTTCCACTGATAAGGTTTATTGGGTGTATTGGGCCATGTTATTTGTATACTCACTGCTGAATTGTCAGACCATGAAGTGGGGATTATAGAGGCTTTAGAGATTAAAGAGAGCCCTTCTTGGTTGGTAAGAATGTAATCAATCCTACTGTAGGATTGTGAGGGGTGAGAGTAAAATGTATAATCTTTAGTATGGGGATGAGAAAAGCGTCAAGTGTCATAGAGATTAAGATCCCTGAGCTCTTTCCATAGGTATGAGGTTGTACGTTTTGGTGTCCTAGGGCATGGGTTGGAGGTATCCAGAGAGGGTTGAAATGGGAAATTGAAATCTCCTCAGAGAAAGATTGGGCCTTTAGCAATGTCTAGTAATTTCCAAAACATTGATCTAAAAAAGGGTAAATGTCTAATGTTAGGAGCATAAATATGAATCAACGTGATTGGCCGACCCCGTAGGAGGCCAGTGAGTCCTAAAAAAACGGCCTTCTCTGTCTTTCTCTACGTGTGATGCTATAAAAGGGATGGACTTGCGGATTAGAATACTAACACTGCAACTTTTAGTCTGCGCAGTATTATGGAAGTGTTGTGTGAAATGTTTGCCAAAGTATTTAGGGATATGGGCTTTCCTGAAATGTGTCTCTTGGAGGAAAAGAATGTCTGCGTTCTTTTTGTGTAGATCCGATAAAGCTTTAGACCTTTTGCATGGGGAAAGAAATCCCTTAACATTTTGGGATATGATAGAAATCGGATTAATAGTATTATTGGACAACATTACATGACCATATAATTACTAAAAATGAGCATATGACAGTAGTGATAATTACATACATATAGAGAACATTTGAGCCAACGGCAAACAGGTTGTATTTCGTGAGACACCTGCAAAACTATATATGAACTTCGAAAATGTAAATAAAAACAGTGGTAACAACAAACATTAAAACATTCAGAGCCTGGCTCAAATAGCCAGAAAAGGCATACAAATTGTAATATAAGAACTGTTAGCAAGTATGAACATTGTGCCTTCTTTACTGAAAACATTAAATCAGATAGGGGGGAAAATTCAGCAAGCAAACAGAAGAACAATGAGATAATACACTTTGCATTACACATGGAAGATAGAAGATAGGTGCATTCTCTTAATTATTAAAGTACCTTAGTGACACTTCAGTTGTTAATACATTCCCTAGGAATATTTCACAAATAACTTATGCAATTTTACTCACGTCCTTATAGAAACAGTCAGGAGTCCACAAATATCCATGCATAAAGGTGAATCTGTGGGACAATTAAGGCCAGAGCTAATGCACAAGTAATGCTGTAAAATTAAATCCAGCAGACTATGACTACATAACTTAATAAGCGAGGAGGTTGAGGTGGTCTTGACGTTGATTGACCATGTACCTCTTTGGCTCCAGCTTGCCTAGAAGGTGTCTTCTTCGCTTGTTTGGCTGGTGTCAAAGACCAGGTATGTTGGAGTTGTTGTTTAGGACTGCTTGAGGTATCTGAATGCGATGGTGCAGGTATATCCGGGGGGTCAAGGTTCAGGATTTCACAAAATCTAGTAGCATCCGTGATATCTTTACAGATTACTCGTCTCTCCTCGTGGATAACCATAAGATGAGTCGGGAAACCCCAACGGTAGGGAATGCGCTTGTTGCGCAGAAGTAGAGTGAGTGGTGCAAATTCTTTTCGTTTCTGCAGAGTTCTCTGGGAAAGATCAGCATAAAATTGGATTACAGTTCCCCGGAATCTAATAGGTTGATTTACTCTAGAAAGATTAAAGATTTCTTCTTTGTCCCTATAATTTTTAAATTTGATAATGATGTCCTTAGGTGGGGCCGAATCAGGGGGTCTGGCTCTTAGGGCCCTGTGTGCCCTATCCCATGGGATGTCATCTTTTGCGTTGTTCCCTCTGAGGTGGTTAAACAGAGCAGGTAGGAAGGTAGGTAGGTCTTTTGGTAGAACTGATCCCGGTATGCCTCTGATCCGCAAGTTCTTCCTCCTGCTTCTGTTTTCTAGGTCTTCCAGTTTGGTGTGAAGAGACTCAATATTAGAAGTGTAACTGTCCACCTGAGTTTGTAGATTTTCAAACTCTTCTCTCATGGTATCATTTCCATCCTCTAAGGCTTCAACTCTGAATCCGAGGGCGTTGACATCTTGCTTTAAGTCTGATAGCTCCTCACGAATACAAGCCCGGACTATGTCCGCAATGTCCTACTTAGATGGTAACTCTGACAGAGCCGCAGAAGAGATGTGAACCATTTCTGATGTTGTAGTTTCAGAAATGGCTTGAGGACTTTGAGGAGATCTTGTCAGATGTGGGCATGTTGGGGCTCTCCGTTGGATGGAAGTATGTGGCCACAGATGTTGCTTTGTGTGCTGCTGGTGTCTTTAGCAGTTTATCCGTTTTAGTAGCTCTTTTAGAAGCCATCTATGAATGCCAGTCTGTCCCTCGTGTGGGTTATTCTCTGTACCTGCTATTGGCCCCTAGAGAACAGTGTTAGGGCTCTCAGCCTGCTATGGTGAAAATAAGGCTTAGCATAAGATCAAGATGACTCTGTATGAATATTCAGATCCAGCTAGAAGATTAGGGTAATAAAGTCAATTAAGAAAAACTCAAATTAAGGCACTGTCAAGATGTATAAGCATTGAGAGGTAGTGCCCCACTTTTATTTTCCAGGCCGCTCCTGCAAGAGAAGCGTGCCGCGTCCCAAATTAGTTAAGTGCGTCACAAGGATATTATTTGTGCCGGAATTTAACTCAGAGTTTTAAGTGATGTGGTGAGGTTAATGAGCCATAGGCAGCATAGCACTGATGTCCCAGCTAGTAGCCACCCTGTGTGATGAACCCCAATACTGCGCAGAAACACACTGCAGGGATATGCCCCTACGATCACAGCTGTAGACACTGTGTTTGTTATATATTGCGTTATGAGCTCGCAGTCACAGCTTATCTTGGCCCTTTCTCAGAGGGGCTCTCTCACCTCTATCTTGATTGTAAGGACCGAGCCCCTCAGTATCCTGATGCCATGCGAGTTAGCGTAGGCGGAAAAAACTCCTACACGTTAAAGGCCGCACTTTTTTGCCGCTCTAGCTGGTATGTGCTGCTTGTTTAACGGGCCTCTGTGAGTGGACAGAGAGGTCTACACCCGCCGACATAAAGTATGCACCTGTTCAAATGATTAAAGAAATTTTATGGCACTTATGCCTCAAATTTATCTCTGCTTGCACGGAGCTCAAATATTATGCGGCCATCTTAACCGCTACCGGCTCCGCCCCCTTTAAATTCCATCTTTCTCACTTTTATAGTAACAGATGTATTACCTAATCTAGTAATAATTTTCTGCTTATTTAGTAGCATCTTTCTCACTTTTATAGTAACAGATGTATTACCTGATCTAGTAATAATGTTCTGCTTATTTAGTAGCATCTTTCTCACTCTTACAGTAACAGATGTATTACCTGATTTAGTAATAATGTTCTGCTTATTTAGTAGCATCTTTCTCACTCTCACAGTAACAGATGTATTCCCTGATCTAGTAATAATGTTCTGCTTATTTAGTAGCATCTTTCACTCTTACAGTAACAGATGTATTACCTGATCTAGTAATAATATTCTGCTTATTTAGTAGCATCTTTCTCACTCTCACAGTAACAGATGTATTACCTGATCTAGTAATAATGTTCTGCTTATTTAGTAGCATCTTTCTCACAGTAACAGATGTATTACCTGATCTAGTAATAATATTCTGCTTATTTAGTAGCATCTTTCTCACTCTTACAGTAACAGATGTATTCCCTGATCTAGTAATAATGTTCTGCTTATTTAGTAGCATCTTTCACTCTTACAGTAACAGATGTATTACCTGATCTAGTAATAATATTCTGCTTATTTAGTAGCATCTTTCTCACTCTCACAGTAACAGATGTATTACCTGATCTAGTAATAATGTTCTGCTTATTTAGTAGCATCTTTCACTCTTACAGTAACAGATGTATTACCTGATCTAGTAATAATATTCTGCTTATTTAGTAGCATCTTTCTCACTCTCACAGTAACAGATGTATTACCTGATCTAGTAATAATGTTCTGCTTATTTAGTAGCATCTTTCTCACAGTAACAGATGTATTACCTGATCTAGTAATAATATTCTGCTTATTTAGTAGCATCTTTCTCACTCTTACAGTAACAGATGTATTCCCTGATCTAGTAATAATGTTCTGCTTATTTAGTAGCATCTTTCACTCTTACAGTAACAGATGTATTACCTGATCTAGTAATAATATTCTGCTTATTTAGTAGCATCTTTCTCACTCTCACAGTAACAGATGTATTACCTGATCTAGTAATAATGTTCTGCTTATTTAGTAGCATCTTTCTCACAGTAACAGATGTATTACCTGATCTAGTAATAATATTCTGCTTATTTAGTAGCATCTTTCTCACTCTTACAGTAACAGATGTATTCCCTGATCTAGTAATAATGTTCTGCTTATTTAGTAGCATCTTTCACTCTTACAGTAACAGATGTATTACCTGATCTAGTAATAATATTCTGCTTATTTAGTAGCATCTTTCACACTCTCACAGTAACAGATGTATTACCTGATCTAGTAATACTATTCTGCTTATTTAGTAGCATCTTTCTCACTCTTACAGTAACAGATGTATTACCTGATTTAGTAATAATGTTCTGCTTATTTAGTAGCATCTTTCTCACTCTTACAGTAACAGATGTATTCCCTGATCTAGTAATAATGTTCTGCTTATTTAGTAGCATCTTTCACTCTTACAGTAACAGATGTATTACCTGATCTAGTAATAATATTCTGCTTATTTAGTAGCATCTTTCACACTCTCACAGTAACAGATGTATTACCTGATCTAGTAATACTATTCTGCTTATTTAGTAGCATCTTTCTCACTCTTACAGTAACAGATGTATTACCTGATTTAGTAATAATGTTCTGCTTATTTAGTAGCATCTTTCTCACTCTTACAGTAACAGATGTATTCCCTGATCTAGTAATAATGTTCTGCTTATTTAGTAGCATCTTTCACTCTTACAGTAACAGATGTATTACCTGATCTAGTAATAATATTCTGCTTATTTAGTAGCATCTTTCACACTCTCACAGTAACAGATGTATTACCTGATCTAGTAATACTATTCTGCTTATTTAGTAGCATCTTTCTCACTCTTACAGTAACAGATGTATTACCTGATCTAGTAATAATATTCTGCTTATTTAGTAGCATCTTTCACACTCTCACAGTAACAGATATATTACCTGATCTAGTAATAATGTTCTGCTTATTTAGTACCATCTTTCTAACTCTCACAGTAACAGATGTATTACCTGATCTAGTAATAATATTCTGCTTATTTAGTACCATCTTTCTCACTCTTACAGTAACAGATGTATTACCTGATCTAGTAATAATGTTCTGCTTATTTAGTAGCATCTTTCTCACAGTAACAGATGTATTACCTGATCTAGTAATAATATTCTGCTTATTTAGTAGCATCTTTCACTCTTACAGTAACAGATGTATTACCTGATCTAGTAATAATATTCTGCTTATTTAGTAGCATCTTTCTCACTCTCACAGTAACAGATGTATTACCTGATCTAGTAATAATGTTCTGCTTATTTAGTAGCATCTTTATCACTCTCACAGTAACAGATGTATTACCTGATCTAGTAATAATATTCTGCTTATTTAGTAGCATCTTTCTCACTCTCACAGTAACAGATGTATTACCTGATCTAGTAATAATGTTCTGCTTATTTAGTAGCATCTTTCTCACTCTCACAGTAACAGATGTATTACCTGATCTAGTAATAATGTTCTGTTTATTTAGTAGCATCTTTCACACTGTCACAGTAACAGATGTATTACCGGATCTAGTAATAATGTTTTGCTTATTTAGTAGCATCTTTCTCACTCTCACAGTAACAGATGTATTACCTGATCTAGTAATAATATTCTGCTTATTTAGTAGCATCTTTCTCACACTCTCACAGTAACAGATGTATTACCTGATCTAGTAATAATGTTCTGCTTATTTAGTAGCATCTTTCACACTATCTCACAGTAACAGATGTATTACCTGATCTAGTAATAATGTTCTGCTTATTTAGTAGCATCTTTCACACTATCTCACAGTAACAGATGTATTACCTGATCTAGTAATAATGTTCTGCTTATTTAGTAGTATCTTTCACACTCTCTCACAGTAACAGATGTATTACCTGATCTAGTAATAATGTTCTGCTTATTTAGTAGCATCTTTCTCACACTCTCACAGTAACAGATGTATTACCTGATCTAGTAATAATGTTCTGCTTATTTAGTAGCATCTTTCACACTATCTCACAGTAACAGATGTATTACCTGATCTAGTAATAATGTTCTGCTTATTTAGTAGCATCTTTCACACTCTCACAGTAACAGATGTATTACCTGATCTAGTAATAATATTCTGCTTATTTAGTAGCATCTTTCTCACTCTCACAGTAACAGATGTATTACCTGATCTAGTAATAATGTTATGCTTATTTAGTAGCATCTTTCACACTCTCACAGTAACAGATGTATTACCTGATCTAGTAGTAATATTCTGCTTATTTACTAGCATCTTTCTCACTTTCACAGTAACAGATGTATTTCCTGGTCTAGTAATAATGTTCTGCTTATTTAGTAGCATCTTTCTCACACTCTCACAGTAACAGATGTATTATCTGATCTAGTAATAATGTTCTGCTTATTTAGTAGCATCTTTCTCACACTCTCACAGTAACAGATGTATTACCTGATCTAGTAATAATGTTCTGCTTATTTAGTAGCATCTTTCTCACTCTCACAGTAACAGATGTATTACCTGATCTAGTAATAATGTTCTGCTTATTTAGTAGCATCTTTCACACTCTCACGGTAACAGATGTATTACCTGATCTAGTAATAATATTCTGCTTATTTAGTAGCATCTTTCTCACTCTTACAGTAACAGATGTATTACCTGATCTAGTAATAATATTCTGCTTATTTAGTACCATCTTTCTCACTCTCACAGTAACAGATGTATTACCTGATCTAGTAATAATGTTCTGCTTATTTATTAGCATCTTTCACACTCTCACAGTAACAGATGTATTTCCTGATCTAGTAATAATGTTCTGCTTATTTTGTAGCATCTTTATCACTCTCACAGTAACAGATGTATTTCCTCATCTAGTAATAATATTCTGCTTATTTAGTAGTATCTTTCACACTCTCACAGTAACAGATGTATTACCTGATCTAGTAATAATGTTCTGCTTATTTAGTAGCATCTTTCTCACTCTCACAGTAACAGATGTATTACCTGATCTAGTAATAATATTCTGCTTATTTAGTAGCATCTTTCTCACACTCACAGTAACAGATGTATTACCTGATCTAGTGATAATGTTCTGCTTATTTAGTAGCATCTTTCTCACTCTCACAGTAACAGATGTATTACCTGATCTAGTAATAATGTTCTGCTTATTTAGTAGCATCTTTATCACTCTCACAGTAACAGATGTATTACCTGATCTAGTAATAATGTTCTGCTTATTTAGTAGCATCTTTCTCACACTCACAGTAACAGATGTATTACCTGACATAATAATAATGTTCAGCGTATTTAGTAGCATCTTTCTCACTTTCACAGTAACAAATGTATTACCTGATCTAGTAATAAGGTTCTGTTTATTTAGTAGCATCTTTCTCACTCTCACAGTAACAGATGTATTACCTGATCTAGTAATAATATTCTGCTTATTTAGTAGCATCTTTCTCACACTCACAGTAACAGATGTGTTACCTGATCTAGTAATAATGTTCTGCTTATTTAGTAGCATCTTTCTCACACTCACAGTAACAGATGTATTACCTGATCTAGTAATAATGTTCTGCTTATTTAGTATTATCTTTCACACTCTCACAGTAACAGATGTATTACCTGATCTAGTAATAAGATTCTGCTTATTTAGTAGCATCTTTCTCACTCTCACAGTAACAGATGTATTACCTGATCTAGTAATAATATTCTGCTTATTTAGTACCATCTTTCTCACTCTCACAGTAACAGATGTATTACCTGATCTAGTAATAATGTTCTGCTTATTTAGTAGCATCTTTCTCACTCTCACAGTAACAGATGTATTACCTGATCTAGTAATAATGTTCTGCTTATTTAGTAGCATCTTTATCACTCTCACAGTAACAGATGTATTACCTGATCTAGTAATAATGTTCTGCTTATTTAATAGCATCTTTCTCACTCTCACAGTAACAGATGTATTACCTGATCTAGTAATAATATTCTGCTTATTTAGTAGCATCTTTCTCCACTCTCACAGTAACAGATGTATTACCTGATCTAGTAATAATATTCTGCTTATTTAGTAGCATCTTTCTCACACTCTCACAGTAACAGATGTATTACCTGATCTAGTAATAATGTTCTGCTTATTTAGTAGCATCTTTCTCACTCTGACAGTAACAGATGTATTTCCTGATCTAGTAATAATATTCTGCTTATTTAGTTGTATCTTTCACACTCTCACAGTAACAGATGTATTACCTGATCTAGTAATAATGTTCTGCTTATTTAGTAGCATCTTTCACACTCTCTCACAGTAACAGATGTATTTCTTGATCTAGTAATAATATTCTGCTTATTTAGTAGTATCTTTCACACTCTCACAGTAACAGATGTATTGCCTGATCTAGTAATAACGTTCTGCTTATTTAGTAGCATCTTTCACACTCTCACAGTAACATATGTATTACATGATCTAGTAATAATATTCTGCTTTTTTAGTACCATCTTTCTCACTCTTACAGTAACAGATGTATTACCTGATCTAGTAATAATGTTCTGCTTTTTTAGTAGCATCTTTCTCACTCTCACAGTAACAGGTGTATTACCTGATCTAGTAATAATATTCTGATTATTTAGTAGCATCTTTCTCACTCTCACAGTAACAGATGTATTACCTGATCTAGTAATAATGTTCTGATTATTTAGTAGCATCTTTCTCACTCTCACAGTAACAGATGTATTACCTGATTTAGTAATAATGTTCTGCTTATTTAGTAGCATCTTTCACACTCTCTCACAGTAACAGATGTATTACCTGAACTAGTAATAATTTTCTGCTTATTTAGTAGCATCTTTCACACTCTTACAGTAACAGATGTATTACCTGATCTAGTAATAATATTCTGCTTATTTAGTAGTATCTTTATCACTCTCACAGTTACAGATGTATTACCTGATTTAGTAATAATATTCTGCTTATTTAGTACCATCTTTCTCACTCTCACAGTAACAGATGTATTACCTGATCTAGTAATAATGTTCTGCTTAGCTTATTTAGTAGTATCTTTATCACTCACAGTAACAGATGTATTACCTGATTTAGTAATAATATTCTGCTTATTTTATACCATCTTTCACACTCTCACAGTAACAGATGTATTACCTGATCTAGTAATAAGATTCTGCTTATTTAGTAGCATCTTTCTCACTCTCACAGTAACAGATGTATTACCTGATCTAGTAATAATATTCTGCTTATTTAGTACCATCTTTCTCACTCTCACAGTAACAGATGTATTACCTGATCTAGTAATAATGTTCTGCTTATTTAGTAGCATCTTTCTCACACTCTCACAGTAACAGATGTATTACCTGATCTAGTAATAATGTTCTGCTTATTTAGTAGCATCTTTATCACTCTCACAGTAACAGATGTATTACCTGATCTAGTAATAATGTTCTGCTTATTTAATAGCATCTTTCTCACTCTCACAGTAACAGATGTATTACCTGATCTAGTAACAATATTCTGCTTATTTAGTAGCATCTTTCTCACACTCTCACAGTAACAGATGTATTACCTGATCTAGTAATAATGTTCTGCTTATTTAGTAGCATCTTTCTCACTCTGACAGTAACAGATGTATTTCCTGATCTAGTAATAATATTCTGCTTATTTAGTTGTATCTTTCACACTCTCACAGTAACAGATGTATTACCTGATCTAGTAATAATGTTCTGCTTATTTAGTAGCATCTTTCACACTCTCTCACAGTAACAGATGTATTTCTTGATCTAGTAATAATATTCTGCTTATTTAGTAGTATCTTTCACACTCTCACAGTAACAGATGTATTGCCTGATCTAGTAATAACGTTCTGCTTATTTAGTAGCATCTTTCACACTCTCACAGTAACATATGTATTACATGATCTAGTAATAATATTCTGCTTTTTTAGTACCATCTTTCTCACTCTTACAGTAACAGATGTATTACCTGATCTAGTAATAATGTTCTGCTTTTTTAGTAGCATCTTTCTCACTCTCACAGTAAGATGTATTACCTGATCTAGTAATAATATTCTGATTATTTAGTAGCATCTTTCTCACTCTCACAGTAACAGATGTATTACCTGATCTAGTAATAATGTTCTGATTATTTAGTAGCATCTTTCTCACTCTCACAGTAACAGATGTATTACCTGATTTAGTAATAATGTTCTGCTTATTTAGTAGCATCTTTCACACTCTCTCACAGTAACAGATGTATTACCTGATCTAGTAATAATTTTCTGCTTATTTAGTAGCATCTTTCTCACTCTTACAGTAACAGATGTATTACCTGATCTAGTAATAATATTCTGCTTATTTAGTAGTATCTTTATCACTCTCACAGTAACAGATGTATTCCCTGATTTAGTAATAATATTCTGCTTATTTAGTACCATCTTTCTCACAGTAACCAATGTATTACCTGATCTAGTAATAATGTTCTGCTTATTTATTAGCATCTTTCACACTCTCTCACAGTAACAGATGTATTACCTAATCTAGTAATAATGTTCTGCTTATTTAGTAGCATCTTTCTCACTCTCACAGTAACAGATGTATTACCTGATCTAGTAATGTTCTGCTTATTTAGTAGCATCTTTCACACTCTTATAGTAACAGATGTATTACCTAATCTAGTAATAATTTTCTGCTTATTTAGTAGCATCTTTCACACTCTCTCACAGTAACAGATGTATTACCTGATCTAGTAATAATATTCTGCTTATTTAGTAGCATCTTTCACACTCTTACAGTAACAGATGTATTACCAGATATAGTAATATTATTCTGCTTATTTAGTACCATCTTTCTCACTCTCACAGTAACAGATGTATTACCTGATCTAGTAATAATGTTCTGCTTATTTAGTAGTATCTTTATCACAGTAACCGATGTATTACCTGATCTAGTAATAATATTCTGCTTATTTAGTAGTATCTTTCTCACTCTCACAGTAACAGATGTATTACCTGATCTAGCAATAATGTTCTGCTTATTTAGTAGCATCTGTCTCACTCTCACAGTAATAGATGTATTACCTGATCTAGTAATAATGTTCTGCTTATTTAGTAGCATCTTTCTCACTCTCACAGTAACAGATGTATTACCTGATCTAGTAATAATGTTCTGCTTATTTAGTAGCATCTTTATCACTCTCACAGTAACAGATGTATTACCTGATCTAGTAATAATGTTCTGCTTATTTAGTAGCATCTTTCTCACTCTCACAGTAACAGATGTATTTCCTGATCTAGTAATAATATTCTGCTTATTTAATAGTATCTTTCACACTCACAGTAACAGATGTATTACCTGATCTAGTAATAATGTTCTGCTTATTTAGTAGCATCTTTCACACTCTCTCACAGTAACAGATGTATTTCTTGATCTAGTAATAATATTCTGCTTTTTTAGTAGTATCTTTCACACTCTCACAGTAACAGATGTATTGCCTGATCTAGTAATAATGTTCTGCTTATTTAGTAGCATCTTTCACACTCTCACAGTAACAGATGTATTTCTTGATCTAGTAATAATGTTCTGCTTATTTAGTAGCATCTTTCACACTCTCACAGTAACATATGTATTTCTTGATCTAGTAATAATGTTCTGCTTTTTTAGTAGTATCTTTCACACTCTCACAGTAACAGATGTATTGCCTGATCTAGTAATAATGTTCTGCTTAATTAGTAGCATCTTTCACACTCTCACAGTAACAGATGTATTTCTTGATCTAGTAATAATATTCTGCTTTTTTAGTAGTATCTTTCACACTCTCACCTTAACAGATGTATTGCCTAATCTAGTAATAATGTTCTGCTTTTTTAGTAGTATCTTTCACACTCTCACAGTAACAGATGTATTTCTTGATCTAGTAATAATATTCTGCTTATTTAGTAGCATCTTTCTCACACTCTCACAGTAACAGATGTATTCCCTGATCTAGTAATAATGTTCTGCTTATTTAGTAGCATCTTTCTCACTCTCACAGTAACAGATGTATTACCTGATCTAGTAATGTTCTGCTTATTTAGTAGCATCTTTCACACTCTTACAGTAACAGATGTATTACCTGATTTAGTAATAATTTTCTGCTTATTTAGTAGCATCTTTCACACTCTCTCACAGTAACAGATGTATTACCTGATCTAGTAATAATATTCTGCTTATTTAGTAGCATCTTTCACTCTCTTACAGTAACAGATGTATGACCTGATCTAGTAATAATATTCTGCTTATTTAGTAGTATCTTTATCACTCTCACAGTAACAGATGTATTACCTGATCTAGTAATAATGTTTTGCTTATTTAGTAGTATCTTTATCACTCTCACAGTAACAGATGTATTACCTGATTTAGTAATAATATTCTGCTTATTTAGTACCATCTTTCTCACTCTCATAGTAACAGATGTATTACCTGATCTAGTAATAATATTCTGCTTATTTAGTAGCATCTTTCTCACTCTCACAGTAACAGATGTATGACCTGATCTAGTAATAATATTCTGCTTATTTAGTAGTATCTTTATCACTCTCACAGTAACAGATGTATTACCTGATCTAGTAATAATGTTCTGCTTATTTAGTAGTATCTTTATCACTCTCACAGTAACAGATGTATTACCTGATCTAGTAATACTATTCTGCTTATTTAGTAGCATCTTTCTCACTCTCACAGTAACAGATGTATTACCTGATCTAGTAATAATATTCTGCTTATTTAGTAGCATCTTTCTCACTCTCACAGTAACAGATGTATGACCTGATCTAGTAATAATATTCTGCTTATTTAGTAGTATCTTTATCACTCTCACAGTAACAGATGTATTACCTGATCTAGTAATAATGTTCTGCTTATTTAGTAGTATCTTTATCACTCTCACAGTAACAGATGTATTACCTGATCTAGTAATACTATTCTGCTTATTTAGTAGCATCTTTCTCACTCTCACAGTAACAGATGTATTACATGATCTAGTAATAATATTCTGCTTATTTAGTAGCATCTTTCTCACTCTCACAGTAACAGATGTATTACCTGATCTAGTAATACTATTCTGCTTATTTAGTAGCATCTTTCTCACTCTCACAGTAACAGATGTATTACCTGATCTAGTAATAATGTTCTGCTTATTTAGTAGCATCTTTCTCACACTCTCACAGTAACAGATGTATTACCTGATCTAGTAATAATGTTCTGCTTATTTAGTAGCATATTTATCACTCTCACAGTAACAGATGTATTACCTGATCTAGTAATAATGTTCTGCTTATTTAGTAGCATCTTTCTCACTCTCACAGTAACAGATGTATTTCCTGATCTAGTAATAATATTCTGCTTATTTAGTAGTATCTTTCACACTCACAGTAACAGATGTATTACCTGATCTAGTAATAATGTTCTGCTTATTTAGTAGCATCTTTCTCACAGTAACAGATGTATTACCTGATCTAGTAATAATGTTCTGCTTATTTAGTAGTATCTTTCACACTCTCTCACAGTAACAGATGTATTTCTTTATCTAGTAATAATAATCTGCTTTTTTAGTAGTATCTTTCAAACTCTCACAGTAACAGATGTATTGCCTGATCTAGTAATAATGTTCTGCTTATTTAGTAGCATCTTTCACACTCTCACAGTAACAGATGTATTTCTTGATCTAGTAATAATGTTCTGCTTATTTAGTAGCATCTTTCACACTCTCACAGTAACAGATGTATTTCTTGATCTAGTAATAATGTTCTGCTTTTTTAGTAGTATCTTTCACACTCTCACAGTAACAGATGTACAGGGAGTGCAGAATTATTAGGCAAGTTGTATTTTTGAGGATTAATTTTATTATTGAACAACAACCATGTTCTCAATGAACCCAAAAAACTCATTAATATCAAAGCTGAATATTTTTGGAAGTAGTTTTTAGTTTGTTTTTAGTTTTAGCTATTTTAGGGGGATATCTGTGTGTGCAGGTGACTATTACTGTGCATAATTATTAGGCAACTTAACAAAAAACAAATATATACCCATTTCAATTATTTATTTTTACCAGTGAAACCAATATAACATCTCAACATTCACAAATATACATTTCTGACATTCAAAAACAAAACAAAAACAAATCAGTGACCAATATAGCCACCTTTCTTTGCAAGGACACTCAAAAGCCTGCCATCCATGGATTCTGTCAGTGTTTTGATCTGTTCACCATCAACATTGCGTGCAGCAGCAACCACAGCCTCCCAGACACTGTTCAGAGAGGTGTACTGTTTTCCCTCCTTGTAAATCTCACATTTGATGATGGACCACAGGTCCTCAATGGGGTTCAGATCAGGTGAACAAGGAGGCCATGTCATTAGATTTTCTTCTTTTATACCCTTTCTTGCCAGCCACGCTGTGGAGTACTTGGACGCGTGTGATGGAGCATTGTCCTGCATGAAAATCATGTTTTTCTTGAAGGATGCAGACTTCTTCCTGTACCACTGCTTGAAGAAGGTGTCTTCCAGAAACTGGCAGTAGGACTGGTAGTTGAGCTTGACTCCATCCTCAACCCGAAAAGGCCCCACAAGCTCATCTTTGATGATACCAGCCCAAACCAGTACTCCACCTCCACCTTGCTGGCGTCTGAGTCGGACTGGAGCTCTCTGCCCTTTACCAATCCAGCCACGGGCCCATCCATCTGGCCCATCAAGACTCACTCTTATTTCATCAGTCCATAAAACCTTAGAAAAATCAGTCTTGAGATATTTCTTGGCCCAGTTTTGACGTTTCAGCTTGTGTGTCTTGTTCAGTGGTGGTCGTCTTTCAGCCTTTCTTACCTTGGCCATGTCTCTGAGTATTGCACACCTTGTGCTTTTGGGCACTCCAGTGATGTTGCAGCTCTGAAATATGGCCAAACTGGTGGCAAGTGGCATCTTGGCAGCTGCACGCTTGACTTTTCTCAGTTCATGGGCAGTTATTTTGCGCCTTGGTTTTTCCACACGCTTCTTGCGACCCTGTTGACTATTTTGAATGAAACGCTTCATTGTTCGATGATCACGCTTCAGAAGCTTTGCAATTTTAAGAGTGCTGCATCCCTCTGCAAGATATCTCACTATTTTTTACTTTTCTGAGCCTGTCAAGTCCTTCTTTTCACCCATTTTGCCAAAGGAAAGGAAGTTGCCTAATAATTATGCACACCTGATATAGGGTGTTGATGTCATTAGACCACACCCCTTCTCATTACAGAGATGCACATCACCTAATATGCTTAATTGGTAGTAGGCTTTCGAGCCTATACAGCTTGGAGTAAGACAACATGCATAAAGAGGATGATGTGGTCAAAATACTCATTTGCCTAATAATTCTGCACTCCCTGTATTGCCTGATCTAGTAATAATGTTCTGCTTATTTAGTAGCATCTTTCACACTCTCACGGTAACAGTTGTATTACCTTATCTAGTAATAATGTTCTGCTTATTTAGTAGCATCTTTTTCACTCTCACAGTAACAGATGTATTACCTGATCTAGTAATAATATTCTGCTTATTTAGTAGCATCTTTCTCACTCTCACAGTAACAGATGTATTACCTGATCTAGTAATAATGTTCTGCTTATTTAGTAGCATCTTTCACACTCTCACGGTAACAGATGTATTACCTTAATCTAGTAATAATGTTCTGCTTATTTAGTAGCATCTTTCTCACTCTCACAGTAACAGATGTATTACCTGATCTAGTAATAATATTCTGCTTATTTAGTAGCATCTTTCTCACTCTCACAGTAACAGATGTATTACCTGATCTAGTAATAATGTTCTGCTTATTTAGTAGCATCTTTCACACTCTCACGGTAACAGATGTATTACCTTATCTAGTAATAATGTTCTGCTTATTTAGTAGCATCTTTCTCACTCTCACAGTAACAGATGTATTACCTGATCTAGTAATAATATTCTGCTTATTTAGTAGCATCTTTCACACTCTTACAGTAACAGATGTATTACCTGATTTAGTAATAATATTCTGCTTATTTAGTAGCATCTTTCTCACTCTCACAGTAACAGATGTATTACCTGATCTAGTAATAATATTCTGCTTATTTAGTAGCATCTTTCACACTCTCTCACAGTAACAGATGTATTTCCTGATCTAGTAATAATGTTCTGCTTATTTAGTAGCATCTTTCTCACTCTCACAGTAACAGATGTATTACCTAATGTAGTAATAATATTCTGCTTATTTAGTAGCATCTTTCTCACACTCACAGTAACAGATGTATTACCTGATCTAGTAATAATGTTCTGCTTATTTAGTAGCATCTTTCACACTCTCACAGTAACAGATGTATTACCTGATCTAGTAATAATGTTCTGCTTATTTAGTAGCATCTTTCTCACTCTCACAATAACAGATGTATTACCTGATCTAGTAATAATGTTCTGCTTATTTAATAGCATCTTTCACACTCTTACAGTAACAGATGTATTACCTGATCTAGTAATAATGTTCTGCTTATTTAGTAGCATCTTTCACACTCTTACAGTAACAGATGTATTACCTGATCTAGTAATAATGTTCTGCTTATTTAGTGGAACTGTTATTTTGCTTTATCTATTGATAATGAATTCTATTCTATGACTATAGATGTATAATTTTATTATTCCTAATGCAGTTATTGTGACTAATAACCCTGACCGTAAACACAAAGCATTTGTACACTAGATAAGACGCACTTTATCAACTAATAGACAATGTTTATTTTGGTTTCCAACTAGGTGAGAAGTATCCAGCCTGTAAACATGACTCCTGTGGTGCCAACCCTGTCCTGCTTGGAGGAGCAGAATATGCGGTTAATATCAGTGATATTTATGTGAGTAAAGACAAGAGAAGAGATGGCACTGAAAGTTTCCTAGATAAGGTGAACCAGGATGGAATCAGAATAGCTGAAGTGGCTTTAGATATGGGGGATAGTTTCATTGATATGGAGAAGTTGGCTCACAGAGATGATAAACACTTTTTGTGCACTGACTGTGAGAAAAGCTTCACGCGCAAGTCGTCCCTTATTGTACACCAGAGGATACACACTGGGGAGAAACGCTACGTGTGTATAGAGTGCAGCAAGAGAT
Source organism: Bombina bombina (assembly GCF_027579735.1). Lineage (NCBI taxonomy): Eukaryota > Metazoa > Chordata > Amphibia > Anura > Bombinatoridae > Bombina > Bombina bombina. The sequence continues at coordinate 5,213,944 of NC_069504.1, read as the reverse complement.
TCGGCCTCAAGTCCTCTCTGGTCAGGCACCTTAGGACTCACACTCCAAAGACCCTGAACATTTGTCCTGACTGTGGGAAATGCTTCACTCGATATTCCAGCCTTTTTCAGCACCAGAAAGTGCACAGACGGGAGAAGCCTTATAAACGTTCCTGGGGTGAGAAAAGCTTCTCTCAGGTAGCTCTGACTCACCGGAGAATCCATAAACATGACAAGAGTGAGCAGACAATGTGCCAGGAACATCTCCATGATCAAACCCAAAACAACGTAGCCCACAACACAGAGGACCCCCATGCTTTTCAGGAATGTGAGCTCAGGACACACACAGGTAAGGGTACGAGTAGTGAGCATGAGTGCACATCTAATTTGTCTTCTCTTATTAACCTACTCACATTGAAGGATCTCTCCTGTATTAAACGTCTAATAAAGATCTCAGCAGCAGACCCTTTGTACAAATGGCATAACAAGATAGTCTTTGTCTATAATTAATATGACTGCAGTAAGCTTGTAACAAAGTCCAGCATCTCATAACAACATAATTATACATCATCTGGGTGCAAACCGTGACCCTACAGACCCTTTGTACAAATGGCATAACAAGATAGTCTTTGTTACAAGCTTACTGCAGTCATATTAATTATACACAAAGACTATCTTGTTATGCCATTTGTACAAAGGGTCTGTAGGGTCACGGTTTGCACCCAGTTGATGTATAATTATGTTGTCCTGGGATGCTGGACTTTGTTACAAGCTTACTGCAGTCATATTAATTATACACAAAGACTATCTTGTTATGCCATTTGTACAAAGGGTCTGACGGTTTGCACCCAGTTGATGTATAATTATGTTGTTATGGGATGCTGGACTTTGTTACAAGCTTACTGCAGTCATATTAATTATACACAAAGACTATCTTGTTATGCCATTTGTACAAAGGGTCTGTAGGGTCACGGTTTGCACCCAGTTGATGTATAATTATGTTGTCCTGGGATGCTGGACTTTGTTACAAGCTTACTGCAGTCATATTAATTATACACAAAGACTATCTTGTTATGCCATTTGTACAAAGGGTCTGACGGTTTGCACCCAGTTGATGTATAATTATGTTGTCCTGGGATGCTGGACTTTGTTACAAGCTTACTGCAGTCATATTAATTATACACAAAGACTATCTTGTTATGCCATTTGTACAAACAAAGGGTCTGTAGGGTCACGGTTTGCACCCAGTTGATGTATAATTATGTTGTCCTGGGATGCTGGACTTTGTTACAAGCTTACTGCAGTCATATTAATTACACACAAAGACTATCTTGTTATGCCATTTGTACAAACAAAGGGTCTGTAGGGTCACGGTTTGCACCCAGTTGATGTATAATTATGTTGTTATGGGATGCAGGACTTTGTGTATAATTAATATGACTGCAGTAAGCTTGTAACAAAGTCCTGCATCCCATAACAACATAATTATACATCAACTGGGTGCAAACCGTGACCCTACAGACCCTTTGTACAAATTGCATAACAAGATAGTCTTTGTGTGTAATTAATATGACTGCAGTAAGCTTGTAACAAAGTCCAGCATCCCATAACAACATAATTATACATCAACTGGGTGCAAACCGTGACCCTACAGACCCTTTGTTTGTACAAATGGCATAACAAGATAGTCTTTGTGTATAATTAATATGACTGCAGTAAGCTTGTAACAAAGTCCAGCATCTCAGGACAACATAATTATACATCATCTGGGTGCAAACCGTGACCCTACAGACCCTTTGTACAAATGGCATAACAAGATAGTCTTTGTTACAAGCTTGCTGCAGTCATATTAATTATACACAAAGACTATCTTGTTATGCCATTTGTACAAAGGGTCTGTAGGGTCACGGTTTGCACCCAGTTGATGTATAATTATGTTGTCCTGGGATGCAGGACTTTGTTACAAGCTTACTGCAGTCATATTAATTATACACAAAGACTATCTTGTTATGCCATTTGTACAAAGGGTCTGTAGGGTCACGGTTTGCACCCAGTTGATGTATAATTATGTTGTTATGGGATGCAGGACTTTGTTACAAGCTTACTGCAGTCATATTAATTATACACAAAGACTATCTTGTTATGCCATTTGTACAAAGGGTCTGTAGGGTCACGGTTTGCACCCAGTTGATGTATAATTATGTTGTCCTGGGATGCAGGACTTTGTTACAAGCTTACTGCAGTCATATTAATTATACACAAAGACTATCTTGTTATGCCATTTGTACAAAGGGTCTGTAGGGTCACGGTTTGCACCCAGTTGATGTATAATTATGTTGTTATGGGATGCAGGACTTTGTTACAAGCTTACTGCAGTCATATTAATTATACACAAAGTCCTGCATCCCATAACAACATAATTATACATCAACTGGGTGCAAACCGTGACCCTACAGACCCTTTGTACAAATGGCATAACAAGATAGTCTTTGTGTATAATTAATATGACTGCAGCAAGCTTGTAACAAAGACTATCTTGTTATGCCATTTGTACAAAGGGTCTGTAGGGTCACGGTTTGCACCCAGATGATGTATAATTATGTTGTCCTGAGATGCTGGACTTTGTTACAAGCTTACTGCAGTCATATTAATTATACACAAAGACTATCTTGTTATGCCATTTGTACAAAGGGTCTGTAGGGTCACGGTTTGCACCCAGTTGATGTATAATTATGTTGTTATGGGATGCAGGACTTTGTTACAAGCTTACTGCAGTCATATTAATTATACACAAAGACTATCTTGTTATGCCATTTGTACAAAGGGTCTGTAGGGTCACGGTTTGCACCCAGTTGATGTATAATGATGTTGTCCTGGGATGCTGGACTTTGTTACAAGCTTGCTGCAGTCATATTAATTATACACAAAGACTATCTTGTTATGCCATTTGTACAAAGGGTCTGTAGGGTCACGGTTTGCACCCAGTTGATGTATAATTATGTTGTTATGGGATGCTGGACTTTGTTACAAGCTTACTGCAGTCATATTAATTATACACAAAGTCCAGCATCCCATAACAACATAATTATACATCAACTGGGTGCAAACCGTGACCCTACAGACCCTTTGTACAAATGGCATAACAAGATAGTCTTTGTGTATAATTAATATGACTGCAGCAAGCTTGTAACAAAGTCCAGCATCCCAGGACAACATCATTATACATCAACTGGGTGCAAACCGTGACCCTACAGACCCTTTGTACAAATGGCATAACAAGATAGTCTTTGTGTATAATTAATATGACTGCAGTAAGCTTGTAACAAAGTCCTGCATCCCATAACAACATAATTATACATCAACTGGGTGCAAACCGTGACCCTACAGACCCTTTGTACAAATGGCATAACAAGATAGTCTTTGTGTATAATTAATATGACTGCAGCAAGCTTGTAACAAAGTCCAGCATCCCATAACAACATAATTATACATCAACTGGGTGCAAACCGTGACCCTACAGACCCTTTGTTTGTACAAATGGCATAACAAGATAGTCTTTGTGTGTAATTAATATGACTGCAGTAAGCTTGTAACAAAGTCCAGCATCCCAGGACAACATCATTATACATCAACTGGGTGCAAACCGTGACCCTACAGACCCTTTGTTTGTACAAATGGCATAACAAGATAGTCTTTGTGTGTAATTAATATGACTGCAGTAAGCTTGTAACAAAGTCCAGCATCTCAGGACAACATAATTATACATCAACTGGGTGCAAACCGTGACCCTACAGACCCTTTGTTTGTACAAATGGCATAACAAGATAGTCTTTGTGTATAATTAATATGACTGCAGTAAGCTTGTAACAAAGTCCAGCATCCCAGGACAACATAATTATACATCAACTGGGTGCAAACCGTCAGACCCTTTGTACAAATGGCATAACAAGATAGTCTTTGTGTATAATTGCAGTCACATTATTCAGACTAAGCTGGACTCATAACCAGCTCCAGCATTGCCAGTAAATGACAAAAAGATCACATAAATGAGTGCCCCACTAGACAGTACTGGGCACATCTGCTACTAATGCCCTTTTGGTGTGTTTTACGTGAGACCTTATTGCTTGACCTGTATTTGTTCTAAGGTTATTAGAGGCTTTTGTAAAATATTTTTTCTTCTCACACCAACGTATAGATTGTGTAAAAAGTTTGTTATATAATAAAACCGTATTGTTCTGTGTCAGCGCCTGCACAACACACTTTTTATACACACTTGTGTTGTGTTGTGTAAGGTGAGAGCTGAAACTGATTGCTCTACAGTGATTGGCTATGGCGAAGCCACACCCCCTTTTTTGGTGTCATCTGCAAAAATATAAATTCCCTGTGTTTCTGCTGCCGGGTACAGTAGGTACAGATCTGCTGTGTGCAGGGTATTATGTGTGTTTCTGCTGCTGGGTACAGGTGTGCTGTGGACAGAGTGCAGGGCATTATGTGTGTTTCTGCTGCTGGGTACAGTATGTACAGGTGTGCAGTGTATTATGTGTGTTTCTGCTGCCAGGTACAGGTGTGCTGTTTGCAGGGTATTATGTGTGTTTCTGATGTTGGGTACAGTAGTTACAGGTGTGCAGTGTATTATGTGTGTTTCTGCTGTTGGGTACAGTAGTTACAGGTGTGCAGTGTATTATGTGTGTTTCTGCTGGTGGGTACAGTATGTACAGGTGTGCAGTGTATTATGTGTGTTTCTGCTGCCAGGTACAGGTGTGCTGTGTGCAGGGTATTATGCGTGTTTCTGCTGTTGGGTACAGTAGTTACAGGTGTGCAGTGTATTATGTGTTTTTCTGCTGTTGGGTACAGTAGGTACAGGTGTGCAGGGTATTATGTGTGTTTCTGCTGCCAGGTACAGGTGTGCTGTGTGCAGGGTATTATGTGCGTTTCTGCTGTTGGGTACAGTAGGTACAGGTGTGCAGGGTATTATGTGTGTTTTCTGCTGCTGGGTACTGTAGGTACAGGTGTGATGTGTGCAGTGTATTATGTGTGTTTCTGCTGGTGGGTACAGTAGGTACAGGTGTGCAGTGTATTATGTGTGTTTCTGCTGCCAGGTACAGGTGTGCTGTTTGCAGGGTATTATGTGTGTTTCTGCTGTTGGGTACAGTAGTTACAGGTGTGCAGTGTATTATGTGTGTTTTCTGCTGTTGGGTACAGTAGGTACAGGTATGCTGTGTGCAGTGTATTATGTGTGTTTTCTGCTGCTGGGTACAGTAGGTACAGGTATGCTGTGTGCAGTGTATTATGTGTGTTTCTGCTGTTGGGTACAGTAGGTACAGGTGTGCAGGGTATTATGTGTGTTTCTGCTGCTTAGTACAGTATGTACAGGTGTGCTGTGTGCAGGGTATTATGTGTGTTTCTGCTGCTGGGTGCAGGTGTGCAGGGTATTATGTGTATTTCTCTTGTAAGGTGTATCCAGTCCACGGATCATCCATTACTTGTGGGATATTCTCCTTCCCAACAGGAAGTTGCAAGAGGATCACCCACAGCAGAGCTGCTATATAGCTCCTCCCCTAACTGCCATATCCAGTCATTCTCTTGCAACTCTCAACAAGCATGGAGGTAGTAAGAGAGAAGTGGTAAAACGTAGTTGTTTTTTTTCTTCAATCAAAAGTTTGTTGTTTTTAAATGGTACCGGAGTTGTACTATTTGGTTCCAGGCAGAAAATAGAAGAAGAATCTGCCTGTGATTTCTATGATCTTAGCAGGTTGTAACTAAGATCCATTGCTGTTCTCACACATGACTGAAGAGAGAGGTAACTTCAGCTGTGGAATGGCGTGCAGGTTATCCTGCTATGAGGTATGTGCAGTTAAAATTTTTTCTAGGAGATGTAAATGCTAGAAAATGCTGCTGATACCAGATTTATGTAAGGTAAGCCTGAATACAGTGATTTAATAGCGACTGGTATCATGCTTACTTTCTGAGGTAATACTCTTATAGATTTACAATATAAAATGTTTGCTGGCATGTTTAAACGTTTTTATATATACTTTGGTGATAAAACTTTATTGGGGCCTAGTTTTTTTCCACATGGCTGGCTTGAATTTGCCTAGAAACAGTTTCCTGAGGCTTTCCACTGTTTTAATATGAGTGGGAGGGGCCTAATTTAGCGCTTTTTTGCGCAGTAACTTTTATAGACTGAGACATCCAGCTTCCTCCAGGAGTCCCCTGAATGCTATAGGACCTCTCTTAAGGGCTCTTAGGCTTTCCAAAATCGTTTGTTTGGGAAGGTAGGCCCACAGCAAGGCTGTGGCAGTTTGGTGTGACTGTTAAAAAACGTCTATGTCGTTTTTTTTATTAGTTTTTTGAACTAAGGGGTTAATCATCCATTTGCAAGTGGGTGCAATGCTCTGTTAGCTTATTATACACACTGTAAAAATTTCGTTTGATTTACTGCTTTTTTTCACTGTTTTTCAAATTCTGACAAATTGTTTCTCTTAAAGGCACAGTACCGTTTTTATTTTTTGCTTGTTAACTTGATTTAAAGTGTTTTCCAAGCTTGCTGGTCTCATTGCTAGTCTGTTTAAACATGTCTGACATAGAGGAAACTCCTTGTTCATTATGTTTAAAAGCCATTGTGGAGCCCCCTCTTAGAATGTGTACCAAATGTACTGATTTCACTTTAAGTAATAAAGATAATATTCTGTCTTTAAAAAATTTATCACCAGAGGAATCTGACGAGGGGGAAGTTATGCCGACTAACTCGCCCCACGTGTCAGACCCTTTGACTCCCGCTCAAGGGACTCACGCTCAAGTGGCGCCAAGTACATCTAGGGCGCCCATGGCGTTTACTTTACAAGACATGGCGGCGGTCATGGATAATACACTGTCAGCGGTATTATCCAGACTACCTGGGTTTAGAAGAAAGCGAGATAGCTCTGGAGTTAGAAGAAATACAGAGCATACTGACACTTTAAGAGCTATGTCTGATACTCCCTCAAAATATACAGAAGCTGAGGAAGGAGAACTTCTTTCTGTGGGTGATGTTTCTGACTCAGGGAAAAAGATTCAACCTGATTCTGATATGTCTACATTTAAATTTAAGCTTGAACACCTCCGCGTGTTGCTCAGGGAGGTTTTAGCTGCTCTGAATGACTGTGATACAATTGCAGTGCCAGAAAAATTGTGTAGACTGGATAAATACTATGCAGTGCCGGTGTGCACTGATGTTTTTCCAATACCTAAAAGGGTTACAGAAATTATTACTAAGGAATGGGATAGACCAGGTGTGCCGTTCTCTCCCCCTCCTATTTTTAAGAAAATGTTTCCAATAGATGCCACCACACGGGACTTATGGCAGACAGTCCCTAAGGTGGAGGGAGCAGTTTCTACCCTAGCTAAGCGTACTACTATCCCTGTCGAGGACAGTTGTGCTTTCTCAGATCCAATGAATAAAAAGTTAGAGGGTTACCTTAAGAAAATGTTTATTCAACAAGGTTTTATCCTACAGCCCCTTGCATGCATTGCTCCTGTCACTGATGCTGCGGCTTTCTGGTTTCAGTCTCTGGAAGAGGCTTTACAGGTAGAGACCCCATTGGATGACATACTTGACAAGCTTAGAGCACTTAAGCTAGCCAATTCTTTTGTTTCTGATGCCATTGTTCATTTGACTAAACTAACGGCTAAGAATTCTGGTTTTGCTATTCAAGCGCGCAGGGCGCTATGGCTTAAATCATGGTCGGCTGACGTTACTTCAAAGTCTAAGCTGCTTAACATTCCCTTCAAGGGGCAAACCCTATTCGGGCCTGGTTTGAAGGAGATCATTTCTGATATCACTGGAGGAAAAGGTCATGCCCTTCGAAACTTCAAGGCGAGTACGGCATCAACTTCCTCTAATGCAAAACAAGAGGGAACTTTGCTCAGTCCAAGTCGGTCTGGAGACCTAACCAGACCTGGAACAAAGGTAAGCAGGCCAAAAAGCCTGCTGCTGCCCCTATCCGGTATCGGATCTAGTAGGGGGCAGACTTTCGCTCTTCGCCCAGGCTTGGGCAAGAGATGTCCAGGATCCCTGGGCGTTGGAAATTGTATCCCAGGGATATCTTCTGGACTTCAAAACTTCTCCTCCAAAAGGGAGATTTCACCTTTCACAATTATCTGCAAACCAGATAAAGAGAGAGGCATTCTTACACTGTGTTCAAGACCTCCTAGTTATGGGAATGATCCATCCTGTTCCACAGGAGGAACAAGGACTGGGATTTTACTCAAATCTGTTTGTGGTTCCCAAAAAAGAGGGAACCTTCAGACCAATTTTAGATCTCAAGATTTTAAACAAATTCCTCAGAGTTCCATCATTCAAGATGGAGACTATTCGTACCATCCTACCTATGATCCAGGAGGGTCAATACATGACTACAGTGGATTTAAAGGATGCTTATCTTCACATTCCGATACACAAAGATCATCATCTGTTTCTCAGGTTTGCCTTCCTGAACAGGCATTACTAGTTTGTAAAGATTCTTGGGGCTGTAGCTAACCCAAAGGGAAGAGCTACAAAGGTTCTGGGGTCACTTCTGGCGGTCCTAAGACCGCGGGGCATAGCAGTGGCCCCTTATTTAGACGACATTCTGATACAGGCGTCAAATTTCCAAATTGCCAAGTCTCATACGGACATAGTTCTGGCATTTCTGAGGTCGCATGGGTGGAAGGTGAATGAGGAAAAGAGTTCTCTATCCCCTCTCACAAGGGTCTCCTTTCTGGGGACTCTAATAGATTCTGTAGAAATGAGGATTTACCTGACAGAGTCCAGGTTATCAAAACTTCTAAATTCCTGCCGTGTTCTTTATTCCACTTCTCGCCCTTCGGTGGCTCAGTGTATGGAAATAATCGGCTTAATGGTAGCGGCAATGGACATAGTGCCGTTTGCACGTCTACATCTCAGACCGCTGCAACTATGCATGCTCAGTCAGTGGAATGGGGATTACACAGATTTGTCCCCTCTACAAAATCTGGATCAAGAGACCAGGGATTCTCTTCTCTGGTGGCTATCTCGGGTACATCTGTCCAAGGGAATGACCTTTCGCAGGCCAGATTGGACAATTGTAATGACAGATGCCAGCCTTCTAGGCTGGGGGGCAGTCTGGAACTCCCTGAAGGCTCAGGGATCGTGGACTCAGGAGGAGACACTCCTTCCAATAAACATTCTAGAACTAAGAGCGATATTCAATGCTCTTCAGGCTTGGCCTCAGCTAGCGACAATGAGGTTCATCAGATTTCAGTCGGACTACATCACGACTGTGGCTTATATCAACCATCAAGGGGGAACAAGGAGTTCCCTAGCGATGTTAGAAGTCTCAAAGATAATTCGCTGGGCAGAGATTCACTCTTGCCACCTATCAGCTATCCATATCCCAGGTGTAGAGAACTGGGAGGCGGATTTTCTAAGTCGACAGACTTTTCATCCGGGGGAGTGGTAACTCCATCCGGAGGTGTTTGCACAATTGATTCATCGTTGGGGCAAACCAGAACTGGATCTCGTGGCTTCTCGCCAGAACACCAAGCTTCCTTGTTACGGGTCATCGGTGATCTTGATAGCGCCTGCGTGGCCACGCAGGACTTGGTATGCTGATCTGGTGGACATGTCATCCTTTCCACCATGGACTCTGCCACTGAGACAGGACCTTCTACTTCAAGGTCCTTTCAACCATCCAAATCTAATTTCTCTGAGGCTGACTGCCTGGAGATTGAACACTTGATTTTATCAAAGCGTGGTTTCTCCGAGTCAGTCATTGATACCTTAATACAGGCACGAAAGCTTGTCACAAGGAAAATCTATCATAAGATATGGTGTAAATATCTTTATTGGTGTGAATCCAAGGGCTACTCATGGAGTAAGGTCAGGATTCCCAGGATATTATCTTTTCTCCAAGAAGGATTGGAGAAAGGATTGTCAGCTAGTTCCTTAAAGGGACAGATTTCTGCGCTGTCTATTCTTTTGCACAAGCGTCTGGCGGATGTTCCAGACGTTCAGGCATTTTGTCAGGCTTTAGTTAGAATCAAGCCTGTGTTTAAACCTGTTGCTCCACCTTGGAGCTTAAATTTGGTTCTTAAAGTTCTTCAGGGGGTTCCGTTTGAACCTCTTCATTCCATAGATACCAAACTTTTATCTTGGAAAGTTTTTTTTTTTTTGTTGGTAGCTATTTCCTCGGCTCGTAGAGTTTCCGAGTTATCTGCCTTACAATGTGATTCTCCTTATCTGATCTTCCATGCAGATAAGGTAGTTCTGCGTACCAAACCTGGGTTTCTTCCTAACGTGGTATCTAATAAGAATATCAATCAGGAGATTGTTGTTCCATCATTGTGTCCTAATCCTTCTTCAAAGAAGGAACGTCTATTACACCATCTTGACGTGGTTCGTGCTTTAAAGTATTATTTACAAGCTACTAAAGATTTTCGTCTAACATCTGCTTTGTTTGTTGTCTACTCTGGACAGAGGAGAGGCCAAAAGGCTTCGGCAACCTCTCTTTCGTTTTGGCTAAGGAGTATAATACGCATAGCTCATGAGACTGCTGGCCAGCAGCCTCCTGAAAGGATTACAGCTCATTCTACTAGAGCTGTGGCTTCCACATGGGCCTTTAAAAATGAGGCTTCTGTTGAACAGATTTGCAAGGCGGCGACTTGGTCTTCGCTTCATACCTTTTCAAAATTCTATAAATTTGATACTTTTGCTTCTTCGGAGGCTATTTTTGGGAGAAAGGTTTTACAGGCAGTGGTACCTTCCGTTTAAGTACCTGCCTTGTCCCTCCCTTCATCCGTGTCCTATAGCTTTGGTATTGGTATCCCACAAGTAATGGATGATCCGTGGACTGGATACACCTTACAAGAGAAAACATAATTTATGCTTACCTGATACATTTATTTCTCTTGTGGTGTATCCAGTCCACGGCCCGCCCTGTCATTTTAAGGCAGGTATTTTTTAATTTTAAACTACAGTCACCTCTGCACCCTATAGTTTCTCCTTTCTCTTGCTTGTCTTCGGTCGAATGACTGGAGGTGGCAGTTAGGGGAGGAGCTGTATAGACAGCTCTGCTGTGGGTGTCCTCTTGCAGCTTCCTGTTGGGAAGGAGAATATCCCACAAGTAATGGATGATCCGTGGACTGGATACACCACAAGAGAAATAAATTTATCAGGTAAGCATAAATTATGTTTTCTGCTGCTTAGTACAGTAGGTACAGGTGTGCAGTGTATTATGTGTGTTTCTACTGCTGAGTACAGTAGGTACAGGTGTGCAGTGTATTATGTGGGTTTCTGCTGCTTAGTACAGTAGGTACAGGTGTGGAGTGTTCAGGGTTGTATGTGTGTTTCTGCTGCTTCGTACAGTAGGTACAGGTGTGGAGTGTCCAGGGTTGTATGTGTGTTTCTGCTGCTTCGTACAGTAGGTACAGGTGTGCAGTGTATTATGTGTGTTCCTGCTGCTTAGTACAGTAGGTACAGGTGTGGAGTGTGCAGGGTTTTATGTGTGTTTCTGCTGCTTCGTACAGTAGGTACAGGTGTGCAGTGTATTATGTGTGTTCCTGCTGCTTAGTACAGTAGGTACAGGTGTGGAGTGTGCAGGGTTGTATGTGTGTTTCTGCTGCTTCCTACAGTAGGTACAGGTGTGGAGTGTGCAGGGTTTTATGTGTGTTTCTGCTGCTTCCTACAGTAGGTACAGGTGTGGAGTGTGCAGGGTTTTATGTGTGTTTATGCTGCTTCGTACAGGTGTGCAGTGTATTATGTGTGTTCCTGCTGCTTAGTACAGTAGGTACAGGTGTGGAGTGTGCAGGGTTGTATGTGTGTTTCTGCTGCTTCGTACAGTAGGTACAGGTGTGCAGTGTATTATGTGTGTTTCTGCTGCTTCGTACAGTAGGTACAGGTGTGCAGGGTATTATGTTTGTTTAGGGTTACTAATGAGTATTTCATGGTTATTCAATATTTTACTAGCTAAAATTATAATCAAAATTCATAATTACCCTGTGTAACAGATACTCCAATATCATATGTGACTACAGCACCACTGAAATGTGCACTCCTCTCAATCACTGGAAAAATCATATCACCAGCACTTATGGGTATAAAAAGTTCATCTTTATTTGAAGGATAAAGTTAAAAATAAGCAACGTTTCGTGACCTTATGTCACTTAATCATTTGTATCCTTTTAAACTTTTGTTTCTCGCGCCAAATTGTTACAAACAATGTGTCTTAGGCGCCATCTGCTGTTCTATATGTATATTACGTCTTAAATTCATTTCTATACTTTTTACAAAAAGGCATTTATGTAACAATATTTAAAAACAATAGTCACTCTATGAGTTTTAACTCTGTGTAACAGAGAGGCAGTAGGATCTGTAATATCTTTTGGGTAGGCAGAGACAAGCAAGTCACTACTCTTGGTAATTGTAGCAGAGAGGCAGTAGGATCTGTAATACCTTTTGTGTAGGCAGAGACAAACAAGTAACTACTCTTGGTAATTGTAGCAGAGAGGCAGTAGGATCTGTAATATCTTTTGAGTAGGCAGAGACAAGTAAATAACTACTCTTGGTAATTGTAACAGAGAGGCAGTAGGATCTGTAATATCTTTTGGGTAGGCAGAGACAAACAAGTAACTACTCTTGGTAATTGTAGCAGAGAGGCAGTAGGATCTGTAATATCTTTTGAGTAGGCAGAGACAAGTAAATAACTACTCTTGGTAATTGTAACAGAGAGGCAGTAGGATCTGTAATATCTTTTGGGTAGGCAGAGACAAACAAGTAACTACTCTTGGTAATTGTAGCAGAGAGGCAGTAGGATCTGTAATATCTTTTGAGTAGGCAGAGACAAGTAAATAACTACTCTTGGTAATTGTAACAGAGAGGCAGTAGGATCTGTAATATCTTTTGGGTAGGCAGAGACAAACAAGTAACTACTCTTGGTAATTGTAGCAGAGAGGCAGTAGGATCTGTAATATCTTTTGGGTAGGCAGAGACAAGCAAGTAACTACTCTTGGTAATTGTAGCAGAGAGGCAGTAGGATCTGTAATATCTTTTGGGTAGGCAGAGACAAGCAAGTAACTACTCTTGGTAATTGTAGCAGAGAGGCAGTAGGATCTGTAATATCTTTTGGGTAAGCAGAGACAAACAAGTAACTACTCTTGGTAATTGTAGCAGAGAGGCAGTAGGATCTGTAATATCTTTACTCTTGGTAATTGTAGCAGAGAGGCAGTAGGATCTGTAATATCTTTTGGGTAGGCAGAGACAAACAAGTAACTACTCTTGGTAATTGTAGCAGAGAGGTAGTAGGATCTGTAATATCTTTTGGGTAGGCAGAGACAAACAAGTAACTACTCTTGGTAATTGTAGCAGAGAGGCAGTAGGATCTGTAATATCTTTTGGGTAAGCAGAGACAAACAAATAACTACTCTTGGTAATTGTAACAGAGAGGCAGTAGGATCTGTAATATCTTTTGGGTAGGCAGAGACAAGCAAGTAACTACTCTTGGTAATTGTAGCAGAGAGGCAGTAGGATCTGTAATATCTTTTGGGTAGGCAGAGACAAGCAAGTAACTACTCTTGGTAATTGTAGCAGAGAGGCAGTAGGATCTGTAATATCTTTTGGGTAAGCAGAGACAAGCAAGTAACTACTCTTGGTAATTGTAGCAGAGAGGCAGTAGGATCTGTAATATCTTTTGGGTAGGCAGAGACAAGCAAGTAACTACTCTTGGTAATTGTAGCAGAGAGGCAGTAGGATCTGTAATATCTTTTGGGTAGGCAGAGACAAGCAAGTAACTACTCTTGGTAATTGTAGCAGAGAGGCAGTAGGATCTGTAATATCTTTTGGGTAGGCAGAGACAAGCAAGTAACTACTTTTGGTAATTGTAGCAGAGAGGCAGTAGGATCTGTAATATCTTTTGGGTAGGCAGAGACAAGCAAGTAACTACTCTTGGTATTTGTAGCAGAGAGGCAGTAGGATCTGTAATATCTTTTGGGTAGGCAGAGACAAGCAAGTAACTACTTTTGGTAATTGTAGCAGAGAGGCAGTAGGATCTGTAATATCTTTTGGGTAAGCAGAGACAAACAAGTAACTACTCTTGGTAATTGTAGCAGAGAGGCAGTAGGATCTGTAATATCTTTTGGGTAGGCAGAGACAAGCAAGTAACTACTCTTGGTAATTGTAGCAGAGAGGCAGTAGGATCTGTAATATCTTTTGGGTAGGCAGAGACAAGCAAGTAACTACTCTTGGTAATTGTAGCAGAGAGGCAGTAGGATCTGTAATACCTTTTGGGTAAGCAGAGACAAGCAAGTAACTACTCTTGGTAATTGTAGCAGAGAGGCAGTAGGATCTGTAATATCTTTTTGGTAAGCAGAGACAAGCAAGTAACTACTCTTGGTAATTGTAGCAGAGAGGCAGTAGGATCTGTAATATCTTTTGGGTAGGCAGAGACAAGCAAATAACTACTCTTGGTAATTGTAGCAGAGAGGCAGTAGGATCTGTAATATATTTTGGGTAGGCAGAGACAAGCAAGTAACTACTCTTGGTAATTGTAGCAGAGAGGCAGTAGGATCTGTAATATCTTTTTGGTAAGCAAAGACAAGCAAGTAACTACTCTTGGTAATTGTAGCAGAGAGGCAGTAGGATCTGTAATATCTGTTGGGTTTGCAGAGACAAACAAGTAACTACTCTTGGTAATTGTAGCAGAGAGGCAGTAGGATCTGTAATATCTTTTTGGTAAGCAGAGACAAGCAAGTAACTACTCTTGGTAATTGTAGCAGAGAGGCAGTAGGATCTGTAATATCTTTTGGGTAGGCAGAGACAAGCAAGTAACTACTCTTGGTAATTGTAGCAGAGAGGCAGTAGGATCTGTAATATCTTTTGGGTAGGCAGAGACAAGCAAGTAACTACTCTTGGTAATTGTAGCGGAGAGGCAGTAGGATCTGTAATATCTTTTGGGTAGGCAGAGACAAGCAAGTAACTACTCTTGGTAATTGTAGCAGAGAGGCAGTAGGATCTGTAATATCTTTTGGGTAAGCAGAAACAAGCAAGTAACTACTCTTGGTAATTGTAGCAGAGAGGCAGTAGGATCTGTAATATCTTTTTGGTAAGCAGAGACAAGCAAGTAACTACTCTTGGTAATTGTAGCAGAGAGGCAGTAGGATCTGTAATATCTTTACTCTTGGTAATTGTAGCAGAGAGGCAGTAGGATCTGTAATATCTGTTGGGTTTGCAGAGACAAACAAGTAACTACTCTTGGTAATTGTAGCAGAGAGGCAGTAGGATCTGTAATATCTTTTGGGTTTGCAGAGACAAGCAAGTAACTACTCTTGGTATCTGTAGCAGAGAGGCAGTAGGATCTGTAATATCTTTTGGGTAGGCAGAGACAAACAAGTAACTACTCTTGGTAATTGTAGCAGAGAGGTAGTAGGATCTGTAATATCTTTTGGGTAGGCAGAGACAAGCAAGTAACTACTCTTGGTATCTGTAGCAGAGAGGCAGTAGGATCTGTAATATCTTTTGGGTAGGCAGAGACAAACAAGTAACTACTCTTGGTAATTGTAGCAGAGAGGTAGTAGGATCTGTAATATCTTTTGGGTAGGCAGAGACAAGCAAGTAACTACTCTTGGTAATTGTAGCAGAGAGGCAGTAGGATCTGTAATATCTTTGGTAAGCAGAGACAAACAAGTAACTACTCTTGGTAATTGTAGCAGAGAGGCAGTAGGATCTGTAATATCTTTTGGGTAGGCAGAGACAATCAAGTAACTACTCTTGGTAATTGTAGAAGAGAGGCAATAACAACAACTTTTTTTTCAACCGGAAAAACAAACACTTTTTAAAAACAGTCTCCCCTACAAGGGGTTTCCCAACTGAAACAGCAGGGAGTTTAAACAGTAACATACAGTTTAACATACATTTTAACCATTAGCCTAAATAACAATTCCTGCATAGTTCATAAGTGGCGAGGTTTGCCACAATGCTCCCCCAGAACCAAGCCGGCATACCCAGTCTGATCCCAACGGATTGGCTTGGGGAGGTCCGGTGGAGTGTTCACAGATCAAGGTTCAAGTTCAGTTTGTCTGGACAACCCGTCGGCGTTGCCGTTTTGCTTCCCAGGTCGGTAATGGATTGTTAAGTCAAACGGCTGCAGCGCCAAACTCCAGCGCAACAGCCGGGCATTGTCTCCGGATACCCTATTCAGCCACACCAACGGGTTGTGATCTGTGAGCAGGGAAAATTGTTGTCCATATAGATATGGCTGAAGTTTCTTAAGGGCCCACACCATGGCCAGGCATTCCTTTTCGATGGCGGCGTAGCTAACTTCTCTGGGTAACAGTTTTCTGCTTAGGTAGGCCACAGGATGCTCGCCGCCATCAGCCCCGACTTGGCTCAGCACGGCTCCCAATCCAAACATAGAAGCGTCTGTATGGACGAGAAAGCGTTTAGTTGGATCCGGGGCAGGAAGGATAGGGGCATTTACGAGAGCGTTTTTCAGTTCTTGGAATGCTTGTTCACACTCTGGGCTCCAGGTAACAATCTTAGGAAGGTTTTTACGGGTGAGTTCGGTGAGGGGTTTGGCTAGGGTACTATAATTAGGTACAAACTTCCTATAATAGCCTGCGGTACCTAGAAAGGCTAGCACTTGGGTCTTGGTACGGGGAGTGGGCCACTTGGCTACGGCCTCTACCTTGGCCGGTTCAGGCTTCTGCTGCCCGCTACCTACTCGGTGCCCTAGGTACTGGACCTCCGCCATCCGTATATGACATTTGCTAGGCTTAAGGGTTAATCCTGCCTCCCTAATGCGATCTAGGATCGCCCCTATATGGTTCAAATGCCTGTCCCAGGAGCTGCTAAATATAGCTATGTTGTCTAAATAGGCGCATGCGTACTCTTGGGACCCATCCAGCAGCCATTCTACCATTCGCTGGAAAGTAGCCGGAGCGTTCTTCATCCCGAATGGCTTGACCTTGAATTGGTACAGACCAAACGGGGTGACGAACGCTGATTTGGGGATGGCACCCTCGGCTAGTGGGATCTGCCAGTACCCCTTACACAGATCTATGGTGGTGAGGTACTGGCCTTGAGCCATTTTATCCTGGAGCTCATCTATCATAGGGTAGGGTAGGCGTCAGAGACGGTTTTATCATTAAATTTTCGGTAGTCTACGCAGAAGCGGGTTGTGCCTTCCCGCTTCGGCACTAGAACTACCGGCGAGACCCAGGGGCTGTCCGAGTGCTCAATTACTCCTAACTGTAGCATCTCGTCAATCTCCTTCCGCATATGTTCTCTCACCTATTCTGGTATGCGGTAAGGAGGTTGACGCATGGGGAGGTGACCTGGGGTTTCTACCCTATGGGTGGCCAGTCGGGTATATCCAGGCACGTTGGAGAACGTGTCTCTCTTTTCCTGCAGTAGCTCTGCTATTTGAGCTCGTTCCCGAGGACTTAACCGCTCACCCAATTGTACCTCTCCCAGACCTTTGTTCCGGTTCTTCATTCCTAGGAGGTCGGGAAGAGGTAAACTGTCTGCGTCGTCCGCGGCAGGGGCTCAAATAGCATTCACCTCCTCTGCGCGTTCATGGTACGGCTTCAACATATTTACATGGAGCATGCGTCTACCGCCTACTCCAGTACATGGGCCGATCACATAGGTGGTGTCACAGATTTGTTCCACCACCTTGTATGGGCCCTGCCAGGAGGCCTGCAGTTTATTATTTTTGAACGGTTTTAAGATTAGCACCTTCTGCCCAGTCTGAAAACTGCGGTCCCTGGCGCCCCTATCATACCAACGGCGCTGACGGGTTTGAGCCGCCTGAAGGTTGGAGCGGACGGTCTGAGTCAGGGCCTCCAAGCGCTCCCTAAACTCCAGCACGTATGGTACGATAGGAGTACCGTCACTAGTGACTTCCCCCTCCCAATGCTTTCGGATTAAGTCTAGGGGACCCCGTACCCTCCTTGCGAATAATAATTCAAAGGGAGAGAACCCCGTGGACTCCTGAGGTACCTCCCGGTAGGCGAAAAGCAAATGGGGTAGAAACCGCTCCCAGTTCTTCTGGGTATCTATGAACGTGCAGAGCATCTGTTTCAGTGTTCCATTAAACCGTTCACAGAGCCCATTAGACTGGGGGTGATAAGCGTAATTTACAATGGGTTTCACCCCACATGCTCTCCGGCGAAATCCCATGTGGGAGAAGATTTTGATGAGGGCATCCGCCACAGTCTCGGCATGAATATTAGCCAGAGCCACCACCTCGGGATATCGGGTGGCATAATCCACGACCGTGAGTATATACCTCTTCCCCGAGGGGCTAGGTTGGCTAGGGGGCCAATGAGGTCCACCGCCACTCGACTAAAAGGCTCCTCTATTATGGGGAGGGAGTGTAGCTTCGCCTTATATCGGTCTCCTCTTTTCCCTACTCGTTGGCAGGTGTCACACGTCTGGCAATACTGCCTAATATCTTTGGTGATCCCTGGCCAAAAGAAATTCTGAGTTAGGCTAACTCCTAGGTGGCCTGACAGCGGAATATCATGGGCAACCCGTAGCAGTTCTCGTCTATACCTCTGAGGTACTATTAACTGCTGAACGGACAGGGGAATAGATCCAGCCACTATCTTCTCTGCATACCTGTACAGTAACCCCTTGTCCCAACCGTACCTCTCTCCTTCCAACCCCGCCTGATTCTGGTCTACCTTATCCCTATATACTTGCAACGAGGGGTCAGTGGCCACTTCGCTACCAAACTCTAGTGGAGGGGCCCAAGAGACATTAGGGGGTGATTGCTTACCTGAGCTTCAGAGTGATCAGCCAGTGCGTTGGTGCGGGCCTGTTGTCTGGTAACCACAGGCAGTGCTGCTTGTGAGGAGGTTCGGGGTGCAAACGCTGAAGTCAGCTCCCCTAAGTCGTTGCCCAAAATAACGTCTGCGGGCAAATTTTGCATAAGGCCCACTTCTACGTTCCCCGACCCTGCTCCCCAATCCAAGTGTACTTTGGCCGTGGGAATCTTGTAAATGGCTCCCCCGGCCACCTACACAGTCTCCGGTGAGTTGATTGGTGGAAACTAAATGTTGCCGGAGCAAGGTTATGGTGGCCCCAGAGTCATGCAGCCCTTGGACACGTCGGCCCTCTATATAGACCACCTGGCGGTGGCTTTGTAGGTTGTCCGAGGCGGCCTGTACTGGGTTTACCTCGTGTAAGATGCCCAAGGGTTCCTCGTGGAAGACTGCGGGTTGGTAACATGTATTTATTATTTGTACCAAACTATATTACAGAGCCCTTCAGGCAGTGGTGTCACAATACAAATAACTATAACGTGATGTAACATGTAGTTATTATATGTACCAAACTATATTACAGGGCCCTTCAGTCAGTAGTGTCACAATACAAATAACTATAACGTGATGTAACGTATTTATTATATGTACCAAACTATATTACAGCACCCTTCAGGCAGTGGTGTCACAATACAAATAATTATAACGTGATGTAACCTGTATTTATTATATGTACCAAACTATATTACAGGACCCTTCAGTCAGTGGTGTCACAATACAAATAACAATAACGTGATGTAACATATTTATTATATGTACCAAACTATATTACAGCACCCTTCAGGCAGTGGTGTCACAATACAAATAACTATAACGTGATGTAACATGTAGTTATTATATGTACCAAACTATATTACAGGACCCTTCAGGCAGTGGTGTCACAATACAAATAACTATAACGTGATGTAACCTGTATTTATTATATGTACCAAACTATATTACAGGACCCTTCAGTCAGTGGTGTCACAATACAAATAACTATAACGTGATGTAACGTATTTATTATATGTACCAAACTATATTACAGAGCCCTTCAGTCAGTGGTGTCACAATACAAATAACTGTAACGTGATGTAACATATTTATTATATGTACCAAACTATATTACAGGACCCTTCAGACAGTGGTGTCACAATACAAATAACTATAACGTGATGTAACGTATTTATTATATGTACCAAACTATATTACAGGGCCCTTCAGGCAGTGGTGTCACAATACAAATAACTATAACGTGATGTTACGTATTTATTATATGTACCAAACTATATTACAGGACCCTTCAGGCAGTGGTGTCACAATACAAATAACTATAACGTGATGTAATGTGTATTTATTATATGTACCAAACTATATTACAGGGCCCTTCAGGCAGTGGTGTCACAATACAAATAACTATAACGTGATGTAACGTAGTTATTATATGTACCAAACTATATTACAGGGCCCTTCAGGCAGTGGTGTCACAATACAAATAACTATAACGTGATGTAACGTATTTATTATATGTACCAAACTATATTACAGGGCCCTTCAGGCAGTGGTGTCACAATACAAATAACTATAACGTGATGTAACCTGTAGTTATTATATGTACCAAACTATATTACAGGGCCCTTCAGGCAGTGGTGTCACAATACAAATAACTATAACGTGATGTAACATGTATTTATTATATGTACCAAACTATATTACAGAGCCCTTCAGGCAGTGGTGTCACAATACAAATAACTATAACGTGATGTAACGTAGTTATTATATGTACCAAACTATATTACAGGGCCCTTCAGGCAGTGGTGTCACAATACAAATAACTATAACGTGATGTAACCTGTAGTTATTATATGTACCAAACTATATTACAGGGCCCTTCAGGCAGTGGTGTCACAATACAAATAACTATAACGTGATGTAACATGTAGTTATTATATGTACCAAACTATATTACAGGACCCTTCAGGCAGTGGTGTCACAATACAAATAACTATAACGTGATGTAACATGTATTTATTATAAGTACCAAACTATATTACAGAGCCCTTCAGGCAGTGGTGTCACAATACAAATAACTATAACGTGATGTAACGTAGTTATTATATGTACCAAACTATATTACAGGACCCTTCAGGCAGTGGTGTCACAATACAAATAACTATAACGTGATGTAACGTAGTTATTATATGTACCAAACTATATTACAGAGCCCTTCAGGCAGTGGTGTCACAATACAAATAACTATAACGTGATGTAACGTATTTATTATATGTACCAAACTATATTACAGAGCCCTTCAGACAGTGGTGTCACAATACAAATAACTATAACGTGATGTAACGTATTTATTATATGTACCAAACTATATTACAGAGCCCTTCAGGCAGTGGTGTCACAATACAAATAACTATAACGTGATGTAACGTATTTATTATATGTACCAAACTATATTACAGGGCCCTTCAGACAGTGGTGTCACAATACAAATAACTATAACGTGATGTAACGTATTTATTATATGTACCAAACTATATTACAGGGCCCTTCAGACAGTGGTGTCACAATACAAATAACTATAACGTGATGTAACATGTAATTATTATATGTACCAAACTATATTACAGGACCCTTCAGGCAGTGGTGTCACAATACAAATAACTATAACGTGATGTAACAAGTAGTTATTATATGTACCAAACTATATTACAGGGCCCTTCAGGCAGTGATGTCACAATACAAATAACTATAACATGATGTAACCTGTATTTATTATATGTACCAAACTATATTACAGGGCCCTTCAGGCAGTGGTGTCACAATACAAATAACTATAACGTGATGTAACAAGTAGTTATTATATGTACCAAACTATATTACAGGGCCCTTCAGGCAGTGATGTCACAATACAAATAACTATAACGTGATGTAACATGTATTTATTATATGTACCAAACTATATTACAGAGCCCTTCAGGCAGTGGTGTCACAATACAAATAACTATAACGTGATGTAACCTGTAGTTATTATATGTACCAAACTATATTACAGGACCCTTCAGGCAGTGGTGTCACAATACAAATAACTATAACGTGATGTAACGTATTTATTATATGTACCAAACTATATTACAGAGCCCTTCAGGCAGTGGTGTCACAATACAAATAACTATAACGTGATGTAACCTGTAGTTATTATATGTACCAAACTATATTACAGAGCCCTTCAGACAGTGGTGTCACAATACAAATAAGTATAACGTGATGTAACGTAGTTATTATATGTACCAAACTATATTACAGGGCCCTTCAGGCAGTGATGTCACAATACAAATAACTATAACGTGATGTAACGTATTTATTATATGTACCAAACTATATTACAGAGCCCTTCAGACAGTGGTGTCACAATACAAATAAGTATAACGTGATGTAACGTATTTATTATATGTACCAAAATATATTACAGGACCCTTCAGACAGTGGTGTCACAATACAAATAACTATAACGTGATGTAACGTGTAGTTATTATATGTACCAAACTATATTACAGGACCCTTCAGGCAGTGGTGTCACAATACAAATAACTATAACGTGATGTAACGTATTTATTATATGTACCAAACTATATTACAGGGCCCTTCAGGCAGTGGTGTCACAATACAAATAACTATAACGTGATGTAACATGTATTTATTATATGTACCAAACTATATTACAGGGCCCTTCAGGCAGTGGTGTCACAATACAAATAACTATAACGTGATGTAACATGTAGTTATTATATGTACCAAACTATATTACAGGGCCCTTCAGACAGTGGTGTCACAATACAAATAACTATAACGTGATGTAACCTGTAGTTATTATATGTACCAAACTATATTACAGGACCCTTCAGGCAGTGGTGTCACAATACAAATAACTATAACGTGATGTAACATGTATTTATTATATGTACCAAACTATATTACAGGGCCCTTCAGGCAGTGGTGTCACAATACAAATAACTATAACGTGATGTAACGTATTTATTATATGTACCAAACTATATTACAGGGCCCTTCAGGCAGTGGTGTCACAATACAAATAACTATAACGTGATGTAACCTGTATTTATTATATGTACCAAACTATATTACAGAGCCCTTCAGGCAGTGGTGTCACAATACAAATAACTGTAACGTGATGTAACGTATTTATTATATGTACCAAACTATATTACAGGACCCTTCAGGCAGTGGTGTCACAATACAAATAACTATAACGTGATGTAACGTATTTATTATATGTACCAAACTATATTACAGGGCCCTTCAGGCAGTGGTGTCACAATACAAATAACTATAACGTGATGTAACGTATTTATTATATGTACCAAACTATATTACAGGGCCCTTCAGGCAGTGGTGTCACAATACAAATAACTATAACGTGATGTAACGTGTAGTTATTATATGTACCAAACTATATTACAGGACCCTTCAGGCAGTGGTGTCACAATACAAATAACTATAACGTGATGTAACCTGTATTTATTATATGTACCAAACTATATTACAGGACCCTTCAGGCAGTGGTGTCACAATACAAATAACTATAACGTGATGTAACATGTAGTTATTATATGTACCAAACTATATTACAGGGCCCTTCAGGCAGTGGTGTCACAATACAAATAACTATAACGTGATGTAACGTATTTATTATATGTACCAAACTATATTACAGAGCCCTTCAGGCAGTGGTGTCACAATACAAATAACTATAACGTGATGTAACGTAGTTATTATATGTACCAAACTATATTACAGAGCCCTTCAGACAGTGGTGTCACAATACAAATAACTATAACGTGATGTAACCTGTATCTATTATATGTACCAAACTATATTACAGAGCCCTTCAGGCAGTGGTGTCACAATACAAATAACTATAACGTGATGTAACATATTTATTATATGTACCAAACTATATTACAGGACCCTTCAGGCAGTGGTGTCACAATACAAATAACTATAACGTGATGTAACGTATTTATTATATGTACCAAACTATATTACAGGACCCTTCAGGCAGTGGTGTCACAATACAAATAACTATAACGTGATGTAACGTATTTATTATATGTACCAAACTATATTACAGGACCCTTCAGGCAGTGGTGTCACAATACAAATAACTATAACGTGATGTAACGTATTTATTATATGTACCAAACTATATTACAGGACCCTTCAGGCAGTGGTGTCACAATACAAATAACTATAACGTGATGTAACGTATTTATTATATGTACCAAACTATATTACAGGACCCTTCAGGCAGTGGTGTCACAATACAAATAACTATAACGTGATGTAACCTGTAGTTATTATATGTACCAAACTATATTACAGGGCCCTTCAGGCAGTGGTGTCACAATACAAATAACTATAACGTGATGTAACGTATTTATTATATGTACCAAACTATATTACAGGGCCCTTCAGGCAGTGGTGTCACAATACAAATAACTACACGTTACATCACGTTATAGTTATTTGTATTGTGACACCACTGCCTGAAGGGTCCTGTAATATAGTTTGGTACATATAATAACTACGTTACATCACGTTATAGTTATTTGTATTGTATATACCAAACTATATTACAGGACCCTTCAGGCAGTGGTGTCACAATACAAATAACTATAACGTGATGTAACGTATTTATTATATGTACCAAACTATATTACAGGACCCTTCAGGCAGTGGTGTCACAATACAAATAACTATAACGTGACGTAACGTTTTTATTATATGTACCAAACTATATTACAGGACCCTTCAGGCAGTGGTGTCACAATACAAATAACTATAACGTGATGGAACGTGTAGTTATTATATGTACCAAACTATATTACAGGACCCTTCAGTCAGTGGTGTCACAATACACATAACTATAACGTGATGTAACGTATTTATTATATGTACCAAACTATATTACAGAGCCCTTCAGTCAGTGGTGTCACAATACAAATAACTATAACGTGACGTAACGTTTTTATTATATGTACCAAACTATATTACAGGACCCTTCAGGCAGTGGTGTCACAATACAAATAACTATAACGTGATGTAACGTATTTATTATATGTACCAAACTATATTACAGGACCCTTCAGGCAGTGGTGTCACAATACACATAACTATAACGTGATGTAACGTCTTTATTATATGTACCAAACTATATTACAGAGCCCTTCAGTCAGTGGTGTCACAATACAAATAACTATAACGTGATGTAACCTGTAGTTATTATATGTACTAAACTATATTACAGAGCCCTTCAGGCAGTGGTGTCACAATACAAATAACTATAACGTGATGTAACGTATTTATTATATGTACCAAACTATATTACAGGGCCCTTCAGGCAGTGGTGTCACAATACAAATAACTATAACGTGATGTAACGTATTTATTATATGTACCAAACTATATTACAGGGCCCTTCAGGCAGTGGTGTCACAATACAAATAACTATAACGTGATGTAACCTGTATTTATTATATGTACCAAACTATATTACAGGGCCCTTCAGGCAGTGGTGTCACAATACAAATAACTATAACGTGATGTAACGTATTTATTATATGTACCAAACTATATTACAGAGCCCTTCAGGCAGTGGTGTCACAATACAAATAACTATAACGTGATGTAACGTAGTTATTATATGTACCAAACTATATTACAGAGCCCTTCAGACAGTGGTGTCACAATACAAATAACTATAACGTGATGTAACCTGTATTTATTATATGTACCAAACTATATTACAGAGCCCTTCAGGCAGTGGTGTCACAATACAAATAACTATAACGTGATGTAACGTATTTATTATATGTACCAAACTATATTACAGGACCCTTCAGGCAGTGGTGTCACAATACAAATAACTATAACGTGATGTAACGTATTTATTATATGTACCAAACTATATTACAGGACCCTTCAGGCAGTGGTGTCACAATACAAATAACTATAACGTGATGTAACGTATTTATTATATGTACCAAACTATATTACAGGACCCTTCAGGCAGTGGTGTCACAATACAAATAACTATAACGTGATGTAACGTATTTATTATATGTACCAAACTATATTACAGGACCCTTCAGGCAGTGGTGTCACAATACAAATAACTATAACGTGATGTAACCTGTAGTTATTATATGTACCAAACTATATTACAGGGCCCTTCAGGCAGTGGTGTCACAATACAATTAACTATAACGTGATGTAACGTATTTATTATATGTACCAAACTATATTACAGGGCCCTTCAGGCAGTGGTGTTATAATAACTACGTTACATCACGTTATAGTTATTTTTATTGTGACACCACTGCCTGAAGGGTCCTGTAATATAGTTTGGTACATATAATAACTACGTTACATCACGTTATAGTTATTTGTATTGTATGTACCAAACTATATTACAGAGCCCTTCAGTCAGTGGTGTCACAATACAAATAACTATAACGTGATGTAACGTGTAGTTATTATATGTACTAAACTATATTACAGAGCCCTTCAGGCAGTGGTGTCACAATACAAATAACTATAACGTGATGTAACGTATTTATTATATGTACTAAACTATATTACAGAGCCCTTCAGGCAGTGGTGTCACAATACAAATAACTATAACGTGATGTAACGTATTTATTATATGTACCAAACTATATTACAGGACCCTTCAGGCAGTGGTGTCACAATACAAATAACTATAACGTGATGTAACGTAGTTATTATATGTACCAAACTATATTACAGAGCCCTTCAGGCAGTGGTGTCACAATACAAATAACTATAACGTGATGTAACGTATTTATTATATGTACCAAACTATATTACAGGGCCCTTCAGGCAGTGGTGTCACAATACAAATAACTATAACGTGATGTAACGTAGTTATTATATGTACCAAACTATATTACAGGACCCTTCAGGCAGTGGTGTCACAATACAAATAACTATAACGTGATGTAACTGTATTTATTATATGTACCAAACTATATTACAGGGCCCTTCAGGCAGTGGTGTCACAATACAAATAACTATAACGTGATGTAACATGTATTATTATATGTACCAAACTATATTACAGGGCCCTTCAGGCAGTGGTGTCACAATACAAATAACTATAACGTGATGTAACATGTAGTTATTATATGTACCAAACTATATTACAGGACCCTTCAGGCAGTGGTGTCACAATACAAATAACTATAACGTGATGTAACCTGTAGTTATTATATGTACCAAACTATATTACAGGACCCTTCAGGCAGTGGTGTCACAATACAAATAACTATAACGTGATGTAACGTGTATTTATTATATGTACCAAACTATATTACAGGACCCTTCAGGCAGTGGTGTCACAATACAAATAACTATAACGTGATGTAACGTAGTTATTATATGTACCAAACTATATTACAGGGCCCTTCAGGCAGTGGTGTCACAATACAAATAACTATAACGTGATGTAACGTAGTTATTATATGTACCAAACTATATTACAGGACCCTTCAGGCAGTGGTGTCACAAA